>NC_088883.1:11422539-11457334 GCF_032884065.1 Artemia franciscana | reverse complement strand
TTAAAATTTATAAAAAGTAAGAGAGAAAAAATTAAAATTCCACCTGGATGATGGAGTTCAACCCATCAAAATATGAGATTTCATATTTTATACTGGATAAATCTAGCACAAGTTGAGGCTGTGAGAGTGAACAAGACTTAGGGGTGATTGTTGAGAGGAAGTTTAAGTTCCATGAGCACACTATGCAACAAGTTGCTAAGGCCAACAGAGCCCTGGGACTAATTAAACGAATCATATCAGCACAATATCCTCTGATAATAAAAAAATTATATAATGCTCTTGTAAGACCACATTTGAAGTTTGGCTGTCCCATTACAAATCCTCAATATAAGGGAGATTTGGCAGCCCTAGAGAGCATATAGAGAAGAGCAACTAAGCTTTGTGCCCCACACCAACAGCTTCCCTACCATGAACGTCTGTGTTGCCTAAAGATACCCACATTGGTTTACCGGCAGCACAGAGGAGATGTCATTTTTGTCAAGAAAAGGTACTAAAACAACATGGCTAACTCCATTTCTTACTCTCTCCCTTGCCACTATGACAAGAGGCCACTCAATGAAGCTGCAACAGATGTCATTTTTGTCAAGAAAATGTTACTAAAACAACATGGCTAACTCCATTTCTACTCTCTCCCCTGCCACTATGACAAGAGGCCACTCAATGAAGCTGCAACAGGAGCATTCTAGGCGCAGGGAGAGGACAAACCTTTTCTCAGTAATTGCTGTCTCAACTTGGAACAGTCTTTCCAATGAGACTGTCACTGGTGAATCAATTAATTTTTTCAAAAATGCAGTTGATTTGGAGTGTAGTAATGCAGAATAGAAGTACCAGTGGGAGGCCACACCTCATCACACCCACTAATTGTGTCACATCATCAATTCAACAACGAGATGTTCTACAGGAGGATGCAGTCCACGTTATCTTGCTGTAAATGCGATTTAAGGTATCAGCCCAGTTCTGGAGCAGTCTCAACAGTTACTGAAACACTCAGAACCATGCCTTTGTCCTGGAACCTAGCTTTGCAAGAATTACCAAGCATATATTTTCAGATCTATAACAGAAAGATAATTCTTTAAAACTTTTGAACTCCACAGAATTTTAAACATCAACTGTTTACCTTCTCAGCTTTGTAAAATAAGGTAGATTTAATACTTTGTTTGAACACTCAGAACCAATGTCTTTCTGCTAAAATTTAAATAATTTTGCTTTCCGACAATCTATCATAATTTAATGCACTGCTGTTAGCTTTTTTTAACATATAAAAATATATTTTAGATATAGTCAAAAAATCAAAAATTGTTTTCAATGTTCCAATTTTTATTTGATTTAATTAAAAAAAAATTAATTGTGTATTTCATTTTTTCGTATTTCAAGAAGAAGGTCTGAGACTCCATTTTACATTGTCTGACGTTTTCGGTATGTTTCAAAAATTAGTTTAAATTGTGTTTTAGTGTAATTTTGTTTTGAGTTTTAGTTTAAGAGCTTAAAATTGTGATATCTCACGCTTTATTTTCTGGGAAATTATGCATAAAATTCCAGTTTAGTGACTTCTTGCTATCTCGGAAAGGGGTTAGGTTAGGAAAATGAATCTTTCAGGAATGGGTCTACAGGCTAAAGTATGTCCTGAGAAGGTATTTTAAGTCATACCTATTGAAACTTTGACTAAACAACATTTACCTTAATTTTCAGTTACTAGTTGCTTTTCCTCTGCCTTTAGTTCTGAAAATGCAATTCCTGTTATTTGAGTAGAATTCTGAGCCATTTCAATGGTTTTTTTTCTTCAAAATTTAGGAAATATGTTTGCATATCTTTAAAACCATATAAATTGGGATTGAGCAAAGTTGTGCAGCTGAAAATAATTTTGTTGTATTCTACTTTATTTAAGCAGAAGATCTATTTTGCCTATTATTAAAGGTCATCAAAGGTCAGAGACCTCTAGAGGGAGAAGGAGTAGAGGTAGGTACTTCAAAATACATTCCCAGGACATACTGTAGCCTGTAGACCCATCCCTGAAAGTTTCATTTTTCCTAACCTAACCCCTTCCCAAGATAGCAAGAAGTCACTTAACTAGAATTTTACAGTTTTAGTTTCTTTCAAAGGGGATTTTGAAAAACTAAAAAAATCAATGTGCTTATAGAATTAGCATTTCTAAGTGCAGCATTTTAGACAGCTTCTGACAAAACTAAAGCTTTACCAGTTTTATTCCCAAGCTTGTATTTTTGAGTTTCCTGTTAAATTATTATATTTATGTACATTGTTAGCTTACAATTCTGTTTCTTCTTATGGGGAAAAACTCTTGATGGCAGAAAATTGCCTATATAGGCCTGAAAATCCTGCCTTATATTTTGCAATTTGTTAGCTAACAAGTGGATAGTAGAAAATAGCCTATCTATATATTCCTTCAGTTTTATATATGGTTACGTTTTTTTGTTAGTGCTTCTTTGCTTTTAAATTAACATAAGCTATACTTTAGCCTTTAACAATTTTGACTTATAAAAATTTGACCATTAAAATAAGAAGGAAGAAAATGTCCAATTAATTGGAGTAGTCCTAGATGAGGGGAAATTTGCTACCTTGGTAAGCTGTCTAGTTGTATGTGTAAAACTCAAGAATATTTAAAGAAACACAAAAAAATTCTGAAAACTGCTTTAAAGCTGTACATGTTGGCTATTACCTTAACTTAAGTTGCCTTAAATTACAGCTATGAGCAACCCAAACATTTCATCTTGTAGATCTCCAGAATGATGACTTGAGTTGTATACTAAGATCATTAGTGACAAGGTGCTGTTCCATTTTTGGCAGCATCCCAATTGAATTTACACTCTCTAGAGGACCACTCAGCATCTAGCCTTTGTTTGAAAACATTTATGGATTCAGCTTTAACTGTTTCATTAGATAGTTTGTTCCAACTGTTGACAATGCATGATGAAAAGTATTGAGTGCAGACTCTAGATATTGTAGACTGCTTGACAAGTTTCAGGTGATGACCTCTAGTTCTTGAGTTGGTACCAACAGTAGGGAATAATGCTGGGAGAGTATTAGCCCTCAATAACTTGTAGGCTAAAATAAAATCCATTCATATCTAATGTAAACAAGTGTAGCAAAATTCAGCTTTCATAGTCTTACAGGCTAAGAAAGCTCCTGCTTGCCAGAGTGGCATGCCTCTGCACATCTTAAAGAACTTTTGTCTTAATATGACTTAATAAGACTTTTGTCTTTTTAATATGAGGAGGCAAGAGACATTCCAACTTCAAGCTCAGGATGCACAAGTCCTTAATATAGAAGACTGATTACCATAGGGGAAGAAATGGAAATAGTATGCTTAATCAGTCCCAAGGTTGAACTAGCCCCAGCAGCAGACCTCCTGGCATGAGTGCTGAATTTTGTTCAATTATGATATCAAGATCCTGCTCATTATTTACTGAGGAGAGTGGGTGGCTTAAGAAAAAATAAGTGTGACAAGGATTCAGTCTGCCAAGTGAATGATATGGCACTTGACAACATTTTGTAGCAGGGCATGATTATCACAGGACAAAGGTGGTCCAAGAAACTTTCAGGTTGTCTGCAAAAAGATTTGATTTACTGCTGATAATCATTGTTGAAAATATCAAACAGTGTAGGACCCAAAACACTTCCCTGAGGAACTACACTCAGAACATATGTAGAGAAAGGCTTATTGAGGACATTCAATGAAGCTCCTCACACATCATTCCACAAGAAGACATAGAAGTCAAACTCTTCAGCCAAAGAGTCATCAATCTGTGGAATCAACTGTCTAAGGAAACAGTTTCTGCAACTTCATCTGACATGTTCAAGTCCCGCCTTCATAAAGAACGGCTCTGCCAGGAGTACTTTTACAATTTGCATCAGATTCCTCCACAAGAGTCTTAATCAAAAACCACAATTTACACCAAACAATTCTTTTCATCTCTGGAGCATCACAAGGATGGAAATCCTTATATCACTCCAAGCTGTGATTTAAGATAAGAACCTTAACAACTGCTGATGTCATGCTAATGGGTTGATAATTTTCAACAAGACTTTTTCTATCTTTTTTAAATATAGGAATGATATGTGCAGTTTTCTAATTCTGATTAGTCTGGAAAGATTTAGTGGTTGTTTTAACAGCAGGGAAAAAGGTTGACACAAAACTTACAACATTCATGTTGGATTTGGAGTGACTGTCATCTTAACCGGCAGATTTATTCAGTTTGAGGGATCCAAGTTCCATTAGAACCAATGTATCAGTAATCAGAATTGGTTCCATCTTATGTGACACTTCATATAAAGGAGGTATAGGATAAACAATACTGGAATTGGAGGAAAAAACAGAAGGGAAATATTGGTTGAAAATTTCAACCTTCAGCTCAGGATCAACAACTGATTGACTATGCAGGATATCTAGGACACTGTGTCTGCTGCTACATTTTTGAGAGACATAACACCAGAAAGATTTAGGTTTATCCATAACTTCCTCAGCTAGTTTTTCCTCAATCATTCTCTTCAACTCATTGATTTGATTGGTTGTTTGGTTACATTTGAAGACTTGATCATTTTCTGTGGTCTTATTATTTCTATAGCAACTTCATGCTCTGAATTTTCTCTTGATTGCTTGCTTACTTTAGTAGTTTAAAGAAGTAAAATTTTTGCCTGTTTAACCTAATTCTGGTGCAAAACTTTCCAACGTGCAGAATTTCTATTTTTACATTTGACCAACTGTTATCAATATTATCAGTAATGAGCCTTTTCCAGTTGACATTGGCAAGTTTTTAGTTTACATAATTTTGTTGCTTAGAAGATAGTTGTTTAGTGTTAACTCCAAAACAATTACTACATGATCATTATTAACAACAGGTGTGGCTATTATATTCTTAATAAGAAGGTCATTGTCACTGAGAATAGCCAGATCAAAAGTATTGGACTCTTAACCTTCCCTGAAATGAGTTGCTGATGGGGGGTTTGAAAGAGGAAATTATTAGAGGGGCCTGACAAAAAAGGAAAATATCTTCCAAAAACCAGATCCATCTATGCATTGGATTTCAGGAAGGTTAAAGTTCCCCAAAAAGGACAAGATCATAGCTGGGAAAATTGGACATCAAATGAGATAACATGGCAGGCAAATTAGATTCAGAGTCCAAGACACAGGGAGCACTGGGGCTCCCTGTGTCTAATATACAACACCCACTACAATTGAGCTTGTTTAATTTTGTATTTTTATCCACACATACTTTATTGCATCAGTAGTAAGAGAACTAAATTGATTGAGACTTACCTTAAGTCCATCTCTTATATATAAGCACATACCTCTGTGGCAAAGTGGGGAATCCAGATCAGAAAAGAGTTGGTAACAATTGATTTTGATTTTATCAGGAGATGAGACTGACAAGGTGTTTTTGGTGAAACTTCTGTAATTGCTGCAACATCCACTTCTCCTGATATCATACAAAGTGAAGGTTCATAAAATTTATTAGGGAGGCTATCAACATTGGAACTAAGGAACTTCATTCCTTCTTAGGAAGGAATCTGAGAGGATGCAGGACAAGTAGGAACCAAAGAACTGGTAAGGCTGTTGGACACAGCACATTGAAATGGCCAAGAAGAAATAGTGGGTGAGCAAGTTGTTGCAGTAGAAACAATATTTGTTGGATTAGGCTCAGATTAGCTATTGCTGTAATCATTTAATATGTACTTCAGGTTGTAGGTACAACCTTGTAGGCGGCAAGAATGCTTGGATTCTCTTGGTGTTGGTCTCTATTGTGTTGCAAGAGCAGCACTTTCTTTCCTAGTGTTGTGGTAATTCCTAGAAAGTGATAAGGGTCTAACCTTTGCGGTTTTTCCTGAAAGTATGGACCCTAGGCTGGATTGATGAATATTTGCATTTTGGAAAGCTTTGTAGAACTCTTGCCTGGGGCCAAGTTTAAAGGGGTTGACAACTTCAGCAGCAAGGTACACACTGAAACCCAAAAAATAGGCCAATACCAATTGTGAGACATATAGGGGAGTTTTAAGCAACATTTGGCTGTTGAGCTCATAATCATCTTCAGCAATGAGGGGTTTGCATTTTTTTTCTAGTCAGTGTACTTATTATTTTTTTCTGGTGTATTGATGGTAAGACCACTTTGGTTCAAGTGGTAAGACATGGAGGGGACTTGAAAGTAATAATCGACTGTTAGGCTACAATCATCTTCAGCAATGAGGGGCTCACAACTATTGCTAATTGCAGTGAGGGGTTTGCAACTTTTGCGAGTTGATGTACCTAGTATTTATTTTTTGATCTTTACAGATTAACAACTTCAGCATTTAATCAAAGCGAGGGGAAAAAACAAAGTGTTGCTCTTGCAACAATTTGCTCAGCAAAGCCAAACATAGGTTACTGTAACACCTCTCATTGCCCATGCAATATAGATCTAGTTTATCTAATTCATTAAGATAAATTTAAACTTACTACTTAGACATGACTCTTCAAAGGGAAAATTGAAAACTAGCCATGTATACTTTAAATCACATTTGCTAGCAACAGGGTGATCCTCCTTTAGAATGTTGCTGGGTGGTGATCTTATGGTGCTACTTTTTTGTGGACTCTGGGGCTTTTCTGCTGAATTTTTTCTCCATGTCCCTCCAGCTGTCATCCACTGACTTTTTTACACTTTGATGGATTTTGCCTGGACGGTTGCTTTGCTTTAAGAAATCCACAAGGGGATGCCTCAGGCAACAAAGAAGTTGTTTTGTTCATAGTGTTTGTGAGAAACTTGTTGCAGCTTGTTTGACTGTCAAGTGTATTTCCCAATTCCGCATCGAAAAGTTTCTTCATCATTATCATATCTCCACATTTTCTTCTGTAGTTCAAAGTTGGCAGATTCAGCTTCTTTAGGTGTTCCTCATATAGCAGGAGTTTGAAGTTGTTTGGGAGCATAAGAGTGCATGCTCTTGTTTACAATGGTGATTTGCAACTATAAGTCCAAGTGCCATGTTGTCTAATGAAATATAGAAAGCAAAGATGGCCTGTAAGACTGTAATTAAAATTATTATCCTTATTTATTGAAAAAACAAACTATTTGACATTTGACCATGTTTCTCTCATTCTAAGTTCTTTAATTCAGAATTTGGACAAAGTAAGGTCCAATGCAGGATCTGCTTGGCTCCACTATACACAGATAAATAAAAAATAGGATATCACAATGTTTACAGCCCAGTGGCATGACTTCCATCTTTTTCACACATATATTATTCTTAGTCATTGGAAATTATTGGTGACCTGTCCCAATCTTATCTTGCATAATCTCTATAAGCTAATGAATAATTCTCTTTTGGTTAAATAGAATTAATTTTGTTTTGATGCTTTTGGAAAATAGCTAAAATTGGAAGAAGATTCTAGCTGAATGTTTTAGATACCCTTGTTAATTCAACAAGCAGTAATTAGATTTGTTCAGCGCCTTCATAGCTGAATGAAAGGGTTTTTGTCTAGAAACCTCTTCGGAGCATGGAAGATTAGAAAGATGTGGAAATATCTTTTTGGTTATCTCTGTACTTTTTTCAACTTCAGGTTCATGTGTAATGTTAAATGGAAACTGAATTGAAGAATTGTGTATCTAAATCAAATTTAACAGGGGTTTTATAGATTGTAAATAAATTTCAAGTATAAAGCTTCTTAAAACATCTGTTTAGATACAAAATGCAAAAACTGGTACAAAAGGCAAAAACCTTGGAAATATGTTTATCAAGCATTAAATAAGTATTAAATCAGAAACCCATATCCTTGTCTCTCTTCTTTGAATAAAAAAAAAACTATTTTTTTTTTACTGAAAGTAAGGAGCGATATTAAAACTTAAAACGAACAGAAATTACTCTGTATATAAAATGGGTCTTCCCCTCTGCAACGCCTCGCTCTTTACGCTAAAGTTTTAAATTGTTTTAAAAATTAGAATTGTGTCAAAGAATCAAACTTTAGCGTAAAGAGCGAGGGATTGCGGAGGGGAAAACCCATTTCATATACGGAGTAATTTCTGTTTGTTCTAAGTTTTAATGTCGCTCCTTATTTTCAGTAAAAAAAAAAATATTTTTTTTGTTTTATTTCTGAACGTTTTTGAATTAATGCATGTTTGATTTTCGCTCTCCGCACATAAATTATTAAAATAAAGTTTGCGTACTGTTATGAACAGTTGTATCACTTGCGTTCTACCAACAAAGATGTAAATTTATTTCTACTGCTGTTAACTTGGAGCAAAGCTTTTTGTGTGTGACCTTATCAAATGGTTTTGCTAGATCCATAAAAATGAAATCTTCTTGAAGGGTTTTATCCAGAATCTTGATAATCTGCTTGTAAGTATCTAAGAGATTAGTTTCTAGATTTCCCTGTTAGAGATCTAAGTTGCTTGTCAGAGGTGATACTAGGCCTATTGTGAGTAATGTGTTAAGAAGTATGTCATTAAACTGTCTTTTTAGGGTGCAACAGCAGTTGTTAAACTATAAAAGTCCTTTAGTCAATTTGCATGATGTGGGGTAGTTTCCAATTCGATGATGCTTGTTATTCAATTTTTTTTTATACATAACCATTGAGAATAATGTCTTTTAAAGCACATAGCTTAGAACTATTTGAATTCAGCCAGGAATTGTTCATTCTTGTTACTTGTTTCTGGAATGTCAGTGAAGTTTGGGAACTGTTATATTTTTGCTCTTATGTAGTTTCAGGCATGCGAATTAAGGACAAAACATCTGCTACTCAGATCCCTTTTCCTGGTATATATGTAAATGCTGTTTCATTTGTTGTATCCTTCACATTATTTTCTGTAAGTGATAGGGTTCTCTGTATATCTTTGCAATGTGGTACTAAAACAGGGTCTGATATACAACTACCCAACCACTTACATAACTATGAATATTTGCCACCCAGTCTCTAGCGAAAAAATATTTAAGCCAATACTTATCTATGTCATCTTCAGGTCTTGTTATATTTAAAGTGTGTGTTAGAACAGGAACCAGAAAATAAAATCACTGGATTCTCAGAAAATAATCATCAAAATCAAACACAACAGAAGGAATACCAAGCTAAAACAAAAAGTGAATTGACATATGTTTGAAGAGGCTGAAATTGTTCCAACCATTCACATAGGTTTTCTTCCTAGAGATATGTCTGTCAGACATCCTTTTCACGAGTTGGTGTTGTAAATTTGGGGAGGAGTATATGCTGCACCCCCTGTCTAGATTTTGTGAACAGGTGTGTTTTTGTTGAAAAACGCCTGTATTGGTATCTTCATTGAAAAAAAAAATCAAAGTGAAAAAAATATGCCCCCCTCCCCTGTATATTTTGAAAAACACATTTTGTCCCTCCCCTCAAAATTTTAGTAAATTAAGTCAATTGTAACAGTTGAACAGATGGGCTTTCAGGGATAAAATTCTATGACAGATCAAATGTCTCTTGCTAATACAATCCTGTTATTCCTGAGTTTATGGAAGTTATACATATTATGCTATAGATGAGCACTATTTTATTAATTCAATAGTTTCAAGTTTTAATTCGAGAGTTAATTTCGTTAAAGGAGCTAAAGTTTAGCTCCTTTAGTTCTGTATTGTTAACTCAGATTTTTTTCCCAGAATTACTAAATGAGGTTAAAGTGATCGCATGCAACATGTCATGCTGAACCCTTTTACCATTTTAGGTTCGTATAGTAATGGTTGGAACCAGAGTGTATATTGGTCGTTTTGGCAATAGAACAGATGAGAATGACATTTTAAAATTCTTCCAAGGACATGGAAGAATATCACGCGTCTTGCTGAAAAATGGATTTGCTTTTGTGGTAAAGTTTTATCTCATATGATTTGATTGCTTCAAACTTTTGGCTTTCTATTTTAAGCTTATGAATTTGTAGTCCCTTGTTAAAATATATACAAATATTTTGCAATTACGAGCCACCAACCCTAGCACACAGCACATAGCCAGGCCTCTATGCATAGATTCTCATTGTGGCTTGTCTTCTAAGCACAGACAAATTGCTGTCTTTTCATACTGCAGTCCTTGCCCCAGCACTTGGCTTGCAGCATTCTTCTATACGTGGATTGTCACTGTCCCCCCTTTTTTTTTTTTAGCTGCAGACAATTTGAGATAATTTGTTGTCTTTTCAAACTGAAGTCTTTTCAAATAATATTTTATTTTTAAAGCAAGTCCGATTTCTAATAGCGGTTTGTACTAAGCTTAAAACTTTCAGTTTTCTGTTTTAAGGTTTTTGAATTGTTGTAATGTCTTGCCAAATAGTCTCATCGTTTGTTATAATGGCAAATTTTTGTTTTTTGGGCTTTCCTACTGAGATTGTATAACTGGTTGCGTTTAAACATGTAAGTTTAATGACATGAATTTTATCTTAAAAGAAACTAATTTTAAAACTTTCAGGTATTTCCCTTGTTTGAAATAAAACACTAAAATTAACGATCCGGCACCTTAACTATTTTTGCAGTTTACTTGACAACTTTAGTGATTCTGAACTGAAATTGAAAAAAATTCAACTTTTTTTTATTTCTTTGTTTAAAAAAAAGAATGTATTGCTTACAAAACCGAAAGACAGTACAAATTAGTGACTTTTAGAGTGCTACTGTGAACAAAACTTTTTAAACAACGGATGCTTTGTTCCAGCTCCAGGTCTTCTACTTTCTGAATAAATATCATCATCAGCACCACTAAAGGATGAAAAAGTGGTTCCAGTCTTCTGGAAGTAGGCAAAGGCCTTTTCACCCGCCAGAGTTTCCTCTTGTCTATCTGTCTCACTGGCAGTCAATACTAGTTGAAGTAAATGAATTTGCTCCTCTTTAGTTTTAAAATGTAAATCTCCCTCTTCCATTCCACTAAGATCTGTAATGACCTTGTTGCTATAGCCTGGTTAATAAAAAACCGTTGACGTTTCCGAGAAGTTCCCATTTCGGTTGTGTCACGTGATGCCAAGGTGTAAAAGAACGCATTTAATCTTCAGCAATGGCACCTTCTTTGGCTCTCAAGATTCCTCCTAACCTTTGTGCCTCCTGACGTCTAGAGCCACCATGGGCAGATATCTGGATAAGGACATAGGCATCTGGTAGGTCAAAAGAAGTGTCAGCAATTTTACTGACGAAAATTGTATTTACTGCTGGGTTGTTCTTAAACACTTGAAGAGCTTCGAATCGTTCAGCTTGTGAAGTAGAGCCACAGAGGAAATGTTTTCTAAGATTAGTTGAGTAGAATTTGAGTGCATACACATTGTGTGAGAAAACAATGATTTTGCCTTGCCTCCTCTCGTGGTATTTAATCAGAAATTCACAAGTCCGGAACTTATTTGGGTTTATCACGTACAGTAGCAATTGCTTAGTAGACTTGGCTGATAGATGTTCCTTGTAGAATTCTGGTGCCATGTCACACCACACTTCGGCACACTGAACTTTGGATATGTAGCCCTTCTCTTGAAGTTCAAGCCAATTGCCTTCATACATTTTGGGACCAATCAGAAAATCCAGATCAGCAATTTCGTCATCTTCACACAATAAAATGACCGTCAATCCAAGTTTACAGTGAGCCTAGACGATTGTTAAAACACGACGAAAAATTTTGGCTGGAATTGGGTGAACTTTATCAAGAACCATAATGCCCCATTCTTGGTCTTGAAGCCACTTCATTGTCTGCTCTTCTTCATATGTTCTTTTTTGTCCATACGTTATCATCGGATGTGTGGTAATCAAAATACTGGCGTTCGTTGGTTTTTCCTTGGCATCGGATATAAATCGGCGCATTATATCGTCATTGGCAATGCTCCACATCTTAAACTGGGCCTTCCATTGCTCAACAGAAACGCTTGAATTACACAACACCAGAGCCTTCTTCCGAACTGTACATAGCTGTAACTCCAACTAGGCTTTTTCCACCACCACATGGTAAGACAATAAGACAAGAACGCACTTGTCCCTTTCCGAACATTTTCCTCAAAGCCTTTTCATGATATGGACAGAGGACTGTATTTGGTTTTAAATCAATGGGAATATCCAGATTCCGAGTATCTTTTTTGAAGTCGTACTCTGCCAAGAGAGGATACTCTAACGTGATGCACCTTTTCGGCAAGGATTCTGAATGATTTGATCTATTTTGAATGATATAATTCTTCGGATAAATATTCATTGTCATCATCATCTTTATCAATTTGTCGTAAAAATTTGAAATATATTCAGGAATATCTGCAGTATCTTTTTTGAAGTCGTACTCTGCCAAGAGAGGATACTCTAACGTGATGCACCTTTTCGGCAAGGATTCTGAATGATTTGATCTATTTTGAATGATATAATTCTTCGGATAAATATTCATTGTCATCATCATCTTTATCAATTTGTCGTAAAAATTTGAAATATATTCAGGAATATCTGCAGTAGCCTACTGACTAATGGAGGGGCGTCTGATCTAGTTCCAGTGCTGTTAATGACGGCATCATTGTTTGTTCCAGCCGTGACAGCCTTTGATCCAAAGTCACAGCTGCTACCCTTCCCTGACTACTTCTATTAAACCTCATCTGCTGAGATTCGAGTTGCACGAGGTTTTTGTATTTTGCGGTCTTTCAACAGCTTCTAAATGACATCAACATACTGAGACTTCACAAAATAATGATTTTGTTTAAGCACTAATTTGACCTTGCCATGGGAGAATATACAGAGGATAATAAATTTTTGAATTCCTTTAGGCACTGTTGTCTTACTCAGTCTTTTCAATAATGTCTTTGGTCTCTAGTCCTACGTTCATGGCTGCGTACAGCGAATATGCAGTCAACCTGTACTCTTTTTATATACTTGGATCGCGAAACAGGTTCAGCAATGACAACCAAAAGTCATGGGCATCTTTTTGCACTGGAGAGAAAGACTCGAGAAAAATGTGACCATTCGGCAACACCCACAAAGGACGAAATTCATGATCTGGCTTAAGTGTCATCTCATTTCTATAATCTTTAGCACCGAATGTATCCTCTTGCACAGAAAAATCTATGCGTTTCATATCTTGCTTTGCAGTTCAATGGAGACCCTCAGAAACATCAACATCTTGAAGGGATTCTTTAAATTCGGCTTCAATATCTTTTTCTTTTCCCTTCTTTCTCCTATCTTTGTCTTTTGCACGTGATTCCTCGACACCTCTTCGGTGAATTAAATTGGACATTCCTAATCTGCCTCTTTCTCTTTTAACCGCAAGCCTGGTTTTGCGTTGCTCTGGTGTTTCCTCCTGGTGTGCTCTTTTTGGTGCCATTGTAGGATTGGTTGTACTTTCTCCTCGACACCTCTTCGGTGAATTAAATTGGACATTCCTAATCTGCCTCTTTCTCTTTTAACCGCAAGCCTGGTTTTGCGTAGCTCTGGTGTTTCCTCCTGGTGTGCTCTTTTTGGTGCCATTGTAGGATTGGTGGAACTTTCTCTTTGAAAGTACCATTAATATTCCATTGATAAGCATTGATATTGAATACTAGCTGTTGGTGGGGGCACTTCGCGCCACACAAGCCTCTCCCCGCGTGTGTAAGTCGTTACGCGCCATTGTAGTTTTGTCACTGTGTCCCACGTGTGAATATACATATCAAAAACGCATATTCCAGGTAACAAGAAAATTACAATATATATATATATATATATATATATATATATATATATATATATATATATATATATATATATATATATATATATATATTTCGCCCCCCCCAAGCCCCCGCTTGCGCTTAAGTTGTTACGCGCCATATTAGTTACGCGCCATTGTAGTTGTGTCCCTGTATCCCACCGGTGAATATATATATATATATATATATATATATATATATATATATATATATATATATATATATATATATATATATATATATATATATATATATATATATATATATATATATACATATACATATATATATATATATATATATATATATATATATATATATATATATATATATATATATATTCACAGGTGGGACACAGGGACACAACTATAATGACGTGTAACGACTTACGCGCGCGGGGGGGGGGAAGCGCCCGAACATGCAACATATAATTGTCCATGGGAAAACAATCCGTATTCAGATCTATACTGCATTTTTCTAATGATTGCCCTTGAGCTTTGTTGATGGTGATTGCTAATCGAATATTCCCTGTGTCTCCGTCGTCATTTATATATCCCCCCTTTGCCCTTCCGGCGTCGTCATTTGTGTCCCGGTGTCACAGTCTTCAACGTCATAAAGTCTTCAATGGAGTTCCAGTTTAGAATTCCAGTTTAGAAAGTTTAACTTTTCCTGAGGCGCAACACATTCCCATTGTATTTCCTTTAAATTTCAAGGCCTTGCAATAGGGACAAATTTTAGACATAGTCCCGATTTGAACACATCTACTCAAGCTATAATCATACGACTGGGCTGTACCTGGATGCCAGGTGATAATTTTGACATTGCTTTTGTGATTCCTCGGCACGCTTTCTTTTGTCATTGTCTCTTTGAACCGCAAGCCTGTTTTAACGTTGTTCTTGTGATTCCTTGGCACGCTTTCTTTTGGCATTATCTCTTTGAGCCGCAAGCCTGTTTTCAAGTTGTTCTTGTAATTCCTCGGTATATTTTTTTCGGTAATTTCTTTGAGCCTCAAGCCTGTTTTCACGTCGTTCTTGTGATTCCTCGGCACGATTTTTTTTTCTTTTTTTTTGGTAATTTCTCTTTGAGACGCAAGCGTGTTATCACGCTGTTCTTGTGATTCCTCGGCACGCTTTCTTTTCTTACTTTCTCTATTAGCCGCAAACCTTTTGGCATTAACTCTTTGAGTAACTTCCTCGGCTGTTTCTTCTGCCATAGTAGGATTTATACTAAAATTTCTCTTTGAATTAACTCTTTGAGCAGCTTCCTCGGCACGCTTTCTTTTGGTAATTTCTCTTTGAGACCAAAGTCTTTTGTCATTAACTCTTTGAGCAGCCTCCTCGGCTGTTTCTTGTAGGCCTTAAAAAGGCCTAGTTTATATTTGAAGGTGTAGTTATCTAGAAATTAATAGATAGTTAATTTTCGAATTTTTAACGACAAGAAATGTTGTCAGAAAATTCACTAGTTTTTCTTATTTTATCGTCGTTCAAAATGGTAATGCCGATGAAAATTCAAAACTTCCCTAAAAGCTTCGTACTCTCAAAACTACCAAAAGACAAATCTAAGAAGAAAAAAGTTTTCAGGCATGAATAGACTAAAGGTGAATCTGGGGATGAAATGCAAAAATGTTTATTCTGGTGCCCATGGGACTTGTACTTCATTAAAAAGCATGGTTTAGTGAGAAAAAATGATGCTACTGGCGATTCTTCATTGCCGCCCCCTTTGTTTGAATTTAAAAGAATGTGCTCTTACAGTTTCCACCCACCCTACCCCTTCCCTTATGTTAACTCGTCTGATAAAGACTTAGGTTGAATTTGAGTGTACAAATCTGTGTTTCCCAAGGATATATTTTCATCTGCTCATCTCTACGTTTTAGGACTTTGATGATCACCGGGATGCAGTGAACTCTGTCCATACTTTAAACAGAAAAAGTCTGAAGGGCAAAATGGTTAGAGTAGAGCTCAAAAATCCAAGAGCAAAACATTCAATGCAAAGGACCAAGAAATATGATCAAAGTGATAGACCCTATGATAGTGCGAGTGGAAGGTATGTATTTTTTACGTTTCTCTTTGTATTTAAGTGCTTGCTATCCTGCTGAAAAATACTAAATTAATTCTCTCCTTCACTCTTACGATTTGTCTCTACTCCTTCAATTTCCTTCAATATCTCTTCCTTATCTCTGTTCCTTGATCTCTCTTTCTATCTCTACTCTTTCTCCCCTTCCCTGCCTTTCCCTCCACTCATCTTAAAACGAGGTTCCTAAAGGATCGGTAGTATTCCCATTAAATCAAAACTCTAAATGTTGAAAAGTTTACTTGTCTGGGGTACAGCGCCATGCTAGGGTTTGTCTCTTACTATTCCAACTAAGAAAAAACTTTAGACTTTTCTTTTTTGTAATCTGGGTTGCAGCTGTAGCTAGAAATTATATTAAAGAACTGCCTGTTGGTGAATGTCCTTGGATGTCCCTCTTCGGAAAGATGTTATGTAGAAAACTGTTTGAATAGATTTCAACGTATATAGGTCATAAAGCTAATTGTCACTCCTGTTTATTTTCTTTCTATAGATGGGCATTGAAATTGCCGATTTCGGGTGCCAATTCTGGAATGGATATGGGCCAGGAAACTGGTTAGGCCTTCTTTGGAAAAGTGTTATATAGAATTTTGATAGAACAGATTTCAACGTTGGTATAGTACGCCGAGTGCTTGACGGAACATCTAAAAGTGACCTATGCGATCTTGCTACTAACTGTATAGAAGTTGTTCAGTTAGGAAGTACGAGGTCTTTTTGATTAAAGTTTGAGTCACGTGACCACCTAAAGTGTGCTACTGAGAATCCCCTTGTTATTGGTTACGGGCGTCTACCCTTAACTGAGTACAAGTTTTTACCTACTCACTGCTACAAATGCCAGTGATACGGTCATACTGCAAATAACCGTAAAGCTTCCCCGAGATGCTCTAAATGCGCTAGTGACCACCAGAACTCCAAAGAAAACCTGTGTCAACTTGTCATGACATGCGCTCTCTGTGGCTCCTCCAACCACCCCTGTTATTCGTATAAATATCCAGAAGCACAGAAACTACTGCTTAAGAAATGAACAGTCGAACTTCAAGGACAACTACTTTGAACATAAACGATGGTGTTGTTAATAAAAGGCTTATTCTGTGTCGCTTAATGGAGTCATGTGACGTGTTGTTTATACAAGAACACTTTCTCTCCAATGAAAGTCTGGACGTTCTTTCACTGGACGGATGGTTGAAAGCATTTGGGATTTCAGCGATAACCAGTCAAAGTGGAAAAGGTAGGCCATCCGGTGGTATTATTTCTGTGCTGTTTCACAAACACAGAACATAATAAAGTCCTTGTCCGATACAGGGACAATTATAGTCATGTAGGCTGTGAATGTTGATGAAATTTATTCTGTTACTAGTTACTATCATCGTTTTAAAGGATAAATTTCAGTTGTTTTGTATGTTGCATACCAAAGGGATTCAGGTGGGTATTTAACAAACAGAGATTACTCCGTATATGAAATGGGTTGTCCCCTCTGCAATCACTTGCTCTTCACGCTTAAGTTTGACTCTGCCACAATTCTACTCTTTAAAACAATTAAAAACTTTAGCGTAAAGAGCGAGGCGTTGAGGAGGGGACAACCCATTTCATATAGAGAGTAATTTGTGTTTGTTTTAAGTTTCAATGTTGCTCCTTACTTTCAGATAAAAAAAACTAGTTTTTTTTTTTAATTTTACCAAAGATCTGGCTTTTTAGATCTAGTAAAATTAAAAACAATAAAATCCTTATATAGCATAGGCTACATATCAATATTGGATGATTTTGAGGCTCTTTTATTCAAATTAGCTTTGCTTATCATTAAAATGATTGTTGAAGAGAGATAGCCCCCAGAAGTAAAAACAAACATGTTCCATGAGTCAACTTTGGCATATAGGGTAGCATAGGACTAAATGTTTTGGGAGAAATAAACACGTTTTTCTTACTTTTTTGGTAAATTTTTCTTTGTTCATATTGTTGACTTACAAATAAAGCAAACATAACAATTGATGCCTTTTTTAAGCTATTTACAAGTATAATAATTGGTTTTATTGCAAATTTTGTTTGTTTTAAAGGTTAGGTTCTTTGTTTTAAGGTTGAAACCAATGTTTAAAGCCTTTTTTATACCTAATAATCAGAAATATTTTGGTTATTTTCAAGATCTCAAAAAGGGCTTAAATTTGAATTTGTGATAGAAGCAATTATTATATTCATAAAGAGCTTAATAAAAGGCATCAAGGGGCTCATTATTCTAAGTCAATAATATGAATAATGAAAAATTTACCACTTTTTACTTTGAACAGTTGGGTAGGCTAGCCTAGTTTTTCTGCTTAATAGTGCAGTAGCCTAGTTTTTTTACGCTATTGCATAGTTACTAGCTTCACTAAATGGGTCAAATATAGATTAGGTTTGCTAGTTTTGAGGGAAAACCCTCATTTTTTGCTTATTTTCAACCCACAATTGACTCATGATGCCAAAGAAAGGTTAGCCTATGAATAGATTATAGAATTATAATTCAACGTTTTTTGGTCAGAAAGCTAATTGCTACTCCCGTCTATTTCCTTTTACTTTACATTTGATTTCTCGGAGGGTGGGGGGATATGTTTTAGGAGGGAGAGTTTTCAGCATTATATAGTGAGTCTTAATCTGAGATTTGCAGGCTCTCATAAGCAAATTACACCTTAATTCTAAAACGAAACCATACGATTCTTTTCTTTTTTTTTAGCTTTGTTGTATTTGATGCTAAAAGCGATACAAAACTGCTTGGTTCTGAACCTGTCGATGACCTGTCTAAATCTGCCAAAGATTGGTCAATCAGAGATAATCAGTCGTCCAGTCGCTCTCCTCTTACGCATCGTAAAAGAGATCACAGCAAGGATGCCTCCGAGTCAAGGTAGCCTTTTTTTATGTGGCATAAATTTGATTGTTCTTTTATTGTTTATTTCTTTACAAGCTTAGCTTGATTCCTCTTTGACGAAACATGTTTGTCAAAATGGTATTTTGAGCTCTGATTTACGAACTGTAACTGAACACATCCGGCTCCATTCTTTTTTATGGCACTTGGTATTTACCAAGGGACATAGCGATCGCAATTTCTGTCGGCCTGTCCCGGTTTTGGTAGTTTGGGCACTGCCGGATAAGGTAAGACGATGAAATTTGGCATGCGTATCAGGGACCAGACCAGATTAAATTAGAAATAGTCGTTTCCCCGATTCGACCATCTGGGGGTTGGGAATGGGGGGATGGTTAATTCGGAAAAATTAGAAAAAATTAAGCATTTTTAACTTACGAACGGCTGATCGGATCTGAATGAAATTTGATATTTAGAAGGATATCGTGTCTCAGAGCTCTTATTTTGAATCCCGACTGGATCTGGCGACATGGGGGGGGGGAGTAGGAGGGGAAACATGTAATCTTGGAAAACGCTTATTGGAAAACGATTGTGATGAAACTTGGTGGGAAAAAAGCATAAATCTTAAATGCGTGATTGACATAACCGGAACTGATCCGCTTTCTCTGGGAGAGCTTTTAATTTTTTATTTTTTTTGGGGGTGTATCATGGAGTCAACGCATTAAAATAAGGTTTTCAGTGAAAAGTCTTGACGTCTGAAATAAACATTAAAGTTCAAAATATTTAGCTGCCACGTAGCTTAGGGTAATTTTTAGATTTTAATCTTGCTTCAAAATAGGTTTCTCAAGAGATAAACATAAAAATAATATAATATTTAGTGCCAAATTAAAAAAATAGCACTGATTAGGGCAGTAGGGCATGGGGAACTGACTTTATTTATATAGGGTTATAGCTTTCGGAAGGGCATGGAGAGGCGGCAACTCTGTTGAAAGGTGGAAATTTTGAGGGAAAACTAAAACTGTAAGGAATAATAACATAATAGGATCTCCTTCGAGGGCTCGGCTGAGAAATGGCCCCTTTGTCATTTTTATTTAGCTTTCATCTAAAATATCAGCAGCCACAATTAAATCGTCCAACTTTGATCCTAAGTCTGAACACATGTTCTTTAAATTCAAAAGTCTCAAGTTTGAAAATTCCATGGACGAATTCTGTTCTGTTTTCTGGGATGTCAGTTCAAGCATAGTTGTTTTGAGGCCTAGGAGGGATGTATGGCAAGTAGTTCTGTCGGACAAGGGTGCTGCCAATACTCTGGCAGATGCATTAAGCAAAGCAGACCAATCCATTAATACTAAGGTGAAGAGTCCTGCCTTTTTGGTATAGTACGCCGAGTGCTAGACCGAACATCTAAAAGTGACCTATGCGATCTTGCTACTAACTGTATAGAAGTTGTTCAGTTAGGAAGTACGAGGTCTTTTTGATTAAAGTTTGAGTCACGTGACCACCTAAAGTGTGCTACTGAGAATCCCCTTGTTATTGGTTACGGGCGTCTACCCTTAACTGAGTACAAGTTTTTACCTACTCACTGCATCAAATGCCAGTGATACGGTCATACTGCAAATAACTGTAAAGCTTCCCCGAGATGCTCTAAATGCGCTAGTGACCACCAGAACTCCAAAGAAAACCTGTGTCAACTTGTCATGAAATGCGCTCTCTGTGGCTTCTCCAACCACCCCTGTTATTCGTATAAATGTCCAGAAGCACAGAAACTACTGCTTAAGAAATGAACAGTCGAACGGAGTCATGTGACGTGTTGTTTATACAAGAACACTTTCTCTCCAATGAAAGTCTGGACATTCTTTCACTGGACGGATGGTTGAAAGCATTTGGGGTTTCAGCGATAACCAGTCAAAGTGGAAAAGGTAGGCCATCCGGTGGTATTATTTCTGTGCTGTTTCACAAACACAGAACATAATAAAGTCCTTGTCCGATACAGGGACAATTATAGTCATGTTAGCTGTGAATGTTTATGAAATTTATTCTGTTACTAGTTACTAACATCGTTTTAAAGGATAAATTTCAGTTGTTTTGTATGTTGCATACCAAAGGGATTCAGGTGGGTATTTAACAAACAGAAATTACTCCGTATGTGAAATGGGTTGTCCCCCTCTGCAATCACTTGCTCTTCACGCTTCAGTTTGACTCTGCCACAATTCTACTCTTTAAAACAATTAAAAACTTTAGCGTAAAGAGCGAGGCGTTGAGGAGGGGACAACCCATTTCATATAGAGAGTAATTTGTGTTTGTTTTAAGTTTCAATGTTGCTCCTTACTTTCAGATAAAAAAACTAGTTTTTTTTTATTTTAATTTTACCAAAGATCTGGCTTTTTAGATCTAGTAAAATTAAAAACAATAAAATCCTTATATAGCATAGGCTACATATCAATATTGGACGATTTTGAGGCTCTTTTATTCAAATTAGCTTTGCTTAGCATTAAAATGATTGTTGAAGAGAGATAGCCCCCAGAAGTAAAAACAAACCTGTTCCATGAGTCAACTTTGGCATATAGGGTAGCATAGGACTAAATGTTTTGGGAGAAATAAACACGTTTTTCTTACTTTTTTGGTAAATTTTTCTTTGTTCATATTGTTGACTTACAAATAAAGTGAACATAACAATTGATGCCTTTTTTAAGCTATTTACAAGTATAATAATTGGTTTTATTGCAAATTTTGTTTGTTTTAAAGGTTAGGTTCTTTGTTTTAAGGTTGAAACCAATGTTTAAAGCCTTTTTCATACCTAATAATTAGAAATATTTTGGTTATTTTCAAGATCTCAAAAAGGGCTTAAATTTGAATTTGTGATAGAAGCAATTATTATATTCATAAAGAGCTTAATAAAAGGCATCAAGGGGCTCATTATTCTAAGTCAATAATATGAATAATGAAAAATTTACCACTTTTTACTTTGAACAGTTGGGTAGGCTAGCCTAGTTTTTCTGCTTAATAGTGCAGTAGCCTAGTTTTTTTACGCTATTGCATAGTTACTAGCTTCACTAAATGGGTCAAATATAGATTAGGTTTGCTAGTTTTGAGGGAAAACCCTCATTTTTTGCTTATTTTCAACCCACAATTGACTCATGATGCCAAAGAAAGGTTAGCCTATGAATAGATTATAGAATTATAATTCAACGTTTTTTGGTCAGAAAGCTAATTGCTACTCCCGTCTATTTCCTTTTACTTTACATTTGATTTCTCGGAGGGTGGGGGGATATGTTTTAGGAGGGAGAGTTTTCAGCATTATATAGTGAGTCTTAATCTGAGATTTGCAGGCTCTCATAAGCAAATTACACCTTAATTCTAAAACGAAACCATACGATGCTTTTCTTTTTTTTTAGCTTTGTTGAATTTGATGCTAAAAGCGATACAAAACTGCTTGGTTCTGAACCTGTCGATGACCTGTCTAAATCTGCCAAAGATTGGTCAATCAGAGATAATCAGTCGTCCAGTCGCTCTCCTCTTACGCATCGTAAAAGAGATCACAGCAAGGATGCCTCCGAGTCAAGGTAGCCTTTTTTTATGTGGCATAAATTTGATTGTTCTTTTATTGTTTATTTCTTTACAAGCTTAGCTTGATTCCTCTTTGACGAAACATGTTTGTCAAAATGGTATTTTGAGCTCTGATTTACGAACTGTAACTAAACACATCCGGCTCCATTCTTTTTTATGGCACTTGGTATTTACCAAGGGACATAGCGATCGCAATTTCTGTCGGCCTGTCCCGGTTTTGGTAGTTTGGGCACTGCCGGATAAGGTAAGACGATGAAATTTGGCATGCGTATCAGGGACCAGACCAGATTAAATTAGAAATAGTCGTTTCCCCGATTCGACCATCCGGGGGTTGGGAATGGGGGGATGGTTAATTCGGAAAAATTAGAAAAAATTAAGCATTTTTAACTTACGAACGGCTGATCGGATCTGAATGAAATTTGATATTTAGAAGGATATCGTGTCTCAGAGCTCTTATTTTGAATCCCGACTGGATCTGGTGACATGGGGGGGGGAAGTAGGAGGGGAAACCTGTTATCTTGGAAAACGCTTATTGGAAAACGATTGTGATGAAACTTGGTGGGAAAAAAGCATAAATCTTAAATGCGTGATTGACATAACCGGAACGGATCCGCTTTCTCTGGGAGAGCTTTTAATTTTTTATTTTTTTTTGGGGGTGTATCATGGAGTCAACGCATTAAAATAAGGTTTTCAGTGTAAAGTCTTGACGTCTGAAATAAACATTAAAGTTCAAAATATTTAGCTGCCACGTAGCTTAGGGTAATTTTTAGATTTTAATCTTGCTTCAAAATAGGTTTCTCAAGAGATAAACATAAAAATAATATAATATTTAGTGCCAAATTAAAAAAATAGCACTGATTAGGGCAGTAGGGCATGGGGAACTGACTTTATTTATATAGGGCTATAGCTTTCGGAAGGGCATGGAGAGGCGGCAACTCTGTTGAAAGGTGGAAATTTGGAGGGAAAACTAAAACTGTAAGGAATAATAACATATTAGGATCTCCTTCGAGGGCTCGGCTGAGAAATGGCCCCTTTGTCATTTTTATTTAGCTTTCATCTAAAATATCAGCAGCCACAATTAAATCGTCCAACTTTGATCCTAAGTCTGAACACATGTTCTTTAAATTCAAAAGTCTCAAGTTTGAAAATTCCATGGACGAATTCTGTTCTGTTTTCTGGGATGTCAGTTCAAGCATAGTTGTTTTGAGGCCTAGGAGGGATGTATGGCAAGTAGTTCTGTCGGACAAGGGTGCTGCCAATACTCTGGCAGATGCATTAAGCAAAGCAGACCAATCCATTAATACTAAGGTGAAGAGTCCTGCCTTTTTGGTATAGTACGCCGAGTGCTTGACGGAACATCTAAAAGTGACCTATGCGATCTTGCTACTAACTGTATAGAAGTTGTTCAGTTAGGAAGTACGAGGTCTTTTTGATTAAAGTTTGAGTCACGTGACCACCTAAAGTGTGCTACTGAGAATCCCCTTGTTATTGGTTACGGGCGTCTACCCTTAACTGAGTACAAGTTTTTACCTACTCACTGCTACAAATGCCAGTGATACGGTCATACTGCAAATAACTGTTAAGCTTCCCCGAGATGCTCTAAATGCGCTAGTGACCACCAGAACTCCAAAGAAAACCTGTGTCAACTTGTCATGAAATGCGCTCTCTGTGGCTTCTCCAACCACCCCTGTTATTCGTATAAATGTCCAGAAGCACAGAAACTACTGCTTAAGAAATGAACAGTCGAACTTCAAGGACAACTACTTTGAACATAAACGATGCTGTTGTTAACAAAAGGCTTATTCTGTGTCGCTTAATGGAGTCATGTGACGTGTTGTTTATACAAGAACACTTTCTCTCCAATGAAAGACTGGACATTCTTTCACTGGACGGATGGTTGAAAGCATTTGGGGTTTCAGCGATAACCAGTCAAAGTGGAAAAGGTAGGCCATCCGGTGGTATTATTTCTGTGCTGTTTCACAAACACAGAACATAATAAAGTCCTTGTCCGATATAGGGACAATTATAGTCATGTTGGCTGTGAATGTTGATGAAATTTATTCTGTTACTAGTTACTAACATCGTTTTAAAGGATAAATTTCAGTTGTTTTGTATGTTGCATACCAAAGGGATTCAGGTGGGTATTTAACAAACAGAAATTACTCCGTATATGAAATGGGTTGTCCCCCTCTGCAATCACTTGCTCTTCACGCTTAAGTTTGACTCTGCCACAATTCTACTCTTTAAAACAATTAAAAACTTTAGCGTAAAGAGCGAGGCGTTGAGGAGGGGACAACCCATTTCATATAGAGAGTAATTTGTGTTTGTTTTAAGTTTCAATGTTGTTCCTTACTTTCGGATAAAAAAAACTAGTTTTTTTTTATTTTAATTTTACCAAAGATCTGGCTTTTTAGATCTAGTAAAATTAAAAACAATAAAATCCTTATATAGCATAGACTACATATCAATATTGGATGATTTTGAGGCTCTTTTATTCAAATTAGCTTTGCTTAGCATTAAAATGATTGTTGAAGAGAGATAGCCCCCAGAAGTAAAAACAAACCTGTTCCATGAGTCAACTTTGGCATATAGGGTAGCATAGGACTAAATGTTTTGGGAGAAATAAACACGTTTTTCTTACTTTTTTGGTAAATTTTTCTTTGTTCATATTGTTGACTTACAAATAAAGTGAACATAACAATTGATGCCTTTTTTAAGCCATTTACAAGTATAATAATTGGTTTTATTGCAAATTTTGTTTGTTTTAAAGGTTAGGTTCTTTGTTTTAAGGTTGAAACCAATGTTTAAAGCCTTTTTCATACCTAATAATCAGAAATATTTTGGTTATTTTCAAGATCTCAAAAAGGGCTTAAATTTGAATTTGTGATAGAAGCAATTATTATATTCATAAAGAGCTTAATAAAAGGCATCAAGGGGCCCATTATTCTAAGTCAATAATATGAATAATGAAAAATTTACCACTTTTTACTTTGAACAGTTGGGTAGGCTAGCCTAGTTTTTCTGCTTAATAGTGCAGTAGCCTAGTTTTTTTACGCTATTGCATAGTTACTAGCTTCACTAAATGGGTCAAATATAGATTAGGTTTGCTAGTTTTGAGGGAAAACCCTCATTCTTTGCTTATTTTCAACCCACAATTGACTCATGATGCCAAAGAAAGGTTAGCCTATGAATAGATTATAGAATTAGCTATTAAAGGGAAAGGAGCACGGTATAATTGCTATTGGAGCAACTACTAAGCCTACTAGCCAAGTCTATTGCCCATTATGAACCAATTGAAGATAAAACTGAATGTGCTGTTCTTCTAATTAGGCAATATTTTGCTATTTGTTGTCCCAGGCTATCTCAGATGTCCAAAAATATGTCTTTGCTATCATCAGCCTAGTGCTGGAGCAGTCTCAACAGTTATTGAAACACTCAGAACCATGCCTTTGGCCTGGAAATCTAGCTTTGTAAGAATTACCAAGCACATATTTCAGATCTATAAAAGAAGGATAATTCTTTGAAACTTTTGCACTGCATAGCATTTTAAACATCAAATAGTAGTACTAGCCTAGTATCAGTTTTAATACACAAAATAATTTACTGTTGCATAATATAATCATTACACCATGATTGAAGTTCATAGCCTGTCTCTGTTACCTTCTCAGCTTTGTAAATAAGGTAGATTTAAACCAATGTCATTCTGCTAAAATTTAAATAATTTAGCTTTCCGACCATCTATCATAATTTAATGCACTGCTGTAAGCTTTTTTTAACATATAGAAATAGATTTTTATATATACTTAAATAATCAAAAATTGTTTTGAATACACCAATTTATTATTTGTTTTATTTAAAAAAAATAATTGTGTGTTTCACTTTTTCGCACTTTAAGTCTTCTTAAAGTGCGAAAAAGCACTTTAGGTATGAGAGGTATGAGAATCCATTTTACATTGGCAAAACAGACCAAAACCAGGTTCATATTTGATGATGATTTGTATGAGATGTCCCGGTCTTATAGAGCCTTCAATTGCTGCTAAGCTCAATCTTTCTAGTCCTGCACCACTTCCAGTTAAGTATTTCCCTCCTACATGTCCTAGAGCTGCCATTGACTAGGAATGGCGTGAACAAAGCTCTGTTGATGTTCCGAAGGATCTGTATCAGTCGCCAGTAGAATATTGGAGATTCGTTTTATCCATTGTTACTCCAAGTAGCCGACCAAGGTTTGCAAATCTAAAGCACGTTATTTACTTTTTCTTTTCACTGACTTTCTCGGATGTTGCTGTAGAACGTCTTTTCAGCACTTTAAAAGAGATGAAGACTGATAAACGAAATAGATTGTCGACGTTGACCCTATCTGCCTTCTTGCGTACTAAATGCGGGACGAAGAGGTTGAGTATGTATTCTTCATTGCTGATAGTAGATCATGATTTAGAGAAACGGCTAAAGGAACTACGAGCATCTGCGATCGTCGAAGAGTGTAAATGAGTGATCAAAGTTAGTCTATAATAGCAAAAGTTTCTGTTCTGTCATGTGACTCATGATTTTTTGTTCCTTAAAGGATAGTTCAAGCCCTCTCCTGCTTTACTTGTGCCTCTTTCAACCTTGCTCTATTTTAGGTGTAATAGTCTATAACTTCAAAATTTGTAATTTTCAGATACCCTCACAAATTTGACGTCACCATATCACTGCCCGAATTTATTGAGAAGTTCAGCCAGTTAGACGTTGGATCGGAAGAGAAAGTGTCAGTTGCTGGTAACCTTTTGTTTTATTTTCTCATTAGACTTTAGTAGGGGGAGAGGATGATCCAGCTAACCATTACATATATCATGGTTAATGTAGTCTTTAAAAAGCTGGATACTAATGTGGCCACAAAATATTTGTTACAGCTTTTATAACGAGTTTTAATTTTATATTCTGTTCCTTATACTTCAGTAAAAGAGAATACGGGTTTATATGTACATGTATGTTAACATGTATATATACATATAATAACAATAATAATAATAGTAATAATAATAATAAAAGTACACGTAACTCAACAATGGCAAGCACAACAAAGCTAATATAACAAAGAAAAACAGTATAATAAAACAGACTAACAGATCAGTAGAACAGACGAAGTAAAGGTGCATTGATAACTAGAAATATTTGCAAACACAGTATAGACTGCCACTCATGTTTCGCATTCATCTAGTTCATCATTTAGTTTTAACCCACTAAGATAACTCTATGGAGGAAAGAAAAAGCAAACGAAATTAACAAAACGACCAAAAAACTAAACAATTATCCTACATAATACATAAATAACAAGAGAAAATATAATTAAATTAGAAAGATAACTTAGAGTTGGTAGGCCTAACAAGAGCTTACAAAAACTATAAAAGCATGACTGGATGGCACATTTATTCTGATCGGTTAATAGAGCCCAAACCGGGGAAAGACCAATAACGTGTGGCTGCACCAGCGCATTGAAAAGCCTTGCTCTGATATGTCTAATAATTTGTCTCGGCAGATATGAGTAGACCATAAGATTTGCGGATCTTGCTGGTCAACCGATTGGGAGCCCGAGGTAAACTAAACTAGGCGCTGGTCACAAGACATTATTCCCATATCGGATATTAGGAACGTCATCTGAGCTTTGACGGTTGAAAACAACAATTTTGCTCTTACTTTCGTTAAAATACAGGTTTATTTTGGAATAAGCGTTGCTTAGAGCATCAAAGTTCTTTTTTATCATCCCAAAAGAACGGCTTAAATCCAGTATATCATCGGCATAATTTAACAGTGATATATCTATACCTCTAAACACAAGACTCGTCTCAACATCTTTTTGTAATTCTATAACACTACTATTGTAAAAGGAAGGGGAAGAAACTGCCCCTTGCCCTATACCTTTTTCTTCAGGAACTACTACTGCCGAAATTTGTGGACCATCAATCGTCGGGACTTTAATTCTAACCTTCAGTTTCTTATATAAATTTCGGAGTGGTAGGACGATTGATTTGTCAAGGCCACGTTTGAGCGCACACGACAGTATCTGAGCGTGGACGCCAGAATCGAACGCTTGGCGTACGTCATGACTAGCTGCTGTAACAATTTCCCCTGTCTGGTCACACTCTAAAAGTACATTATAAATGATATGGTGAACATGTTTCCTACTAATAGATTGTTTAAAACCAAATTGGTTACCAGGGCTTTAAAAGACACTACATAACTCATCAATAAAAAGAAGCTCAAAAATTTTGCAAAGAACTGGGGCAACTGTTATGGGGCGGTGAAAGCTGCATTGAGCATGGTTTTTTCCTTTCTTTAATACCCGGGTGACAACCCCAACACAAAAGGAATCTGGCACTAAACCGCAAGTGGAGATCATCTGGTATAACAGATTGAGATGCTCAAGGACCCTTTGGCTGCCATGAGCTAAATGCATGCCACAAACTTAGTCAATGCCTCGCGAGAACTTCTTCTTTGCCTTAATTATCGCTGCGCGAACATCATAAACAGTTACAACAAACCCGAGTGAAGGCAATGGTTCACTTAACAAGAGATCAAGGTTATCTTCATATTTCGACACAAGCTGAGCGTCGGGTGCTGCAAATTCTATTTTGTAATAACTATTCCACTGTTCTTATGTGGGCCAGAGGCTGGGACCGTTGCAATCACTTCTTTTTTTCCTTTTAAGAAAATTCCATAGTTACTTTTCAGCGCGTTACTATTTTCGTCCAGAATGGTAGCATTGTGCTTCTGTAGGCATTTGGCAAACTTTCTTTTCAGATAAATCTGCACCGTATTCACAGCACCTGACCGGGGTTTTCCTATACCCATCCACATTTTGTGCCAAAACTTAGAAGCATGACAAAGCTGAGTTAGGAGTGGGTTTTCTTTCCAGCGAACTTCAGTACCAATGCGAACCCTGCGTTGTGGTACCGCAGCACTTTTGGCAACTCTAAGCATGGATTATTTCCATGCAATATATATTTAAATAAATCTGTTTCTCAGTGGCTGCTTGACTGGAATTCCCTTGTAGAAGGTGTTAGGGTACCTTGATCCTTCCCATAATTGCATCACAAACAGACTGGTATATGTCTATATTGATCTTCTTCCAGTCGGATTTCTTACACTACTTCCCGACTTTGCTGAGACCTATGCTTGGCTGTATAGTTGTATCGAAAGAACAGGATACGGGTAAGTGATCTGAAACGTTGATTGTAGGGTTCACATATTGAGAGGACAGAGGCATTGTTGTTTGCTTGGTTGAAGAAAGAAATCAAGGGCCGAGGTTGCTCCCAAATTATGGATGTATGTAAAATCAAGATCGTTCAAAAGAACCTCAAGACCGGTGAGGGCATTAAGGAAGATTTGTGAACGTGGGTTTGAACCAGACAGATTACAGTTCATGTCACCCGTTAGTATAACGTTTGGTCCCTGTTGTTTCGAACCACTAACTGAACTTGCTAATTTTTCGCAAGCAATACTGAACTTGCGTTCAGACTTAAGGTCTCGGTAGTCATTTGGCATGTACACTGAGTAAATGAAAGTCTCGTTTATTTTGACCGCAACATAATTGTCAGAAGACGAGTGAAGAGCCGGTAGAAGTTCCGCTCGGGCGAGCACCGCTATACCACCGGATGGCCTACCTTTTCCACTTTGACTGGTTATCACTGAAACCCCAAATGCTTTCAACCATCCGTCCAGTGAAAGAATGTCCAGACTCATTGGAGAAAAAGTGTTCTTGTATAAACAACACGTCACAGGACTCCATTAAGCGACACAGAAAAACCCTTTTGTTAACAACACCATCGTTTATGTTCAAAGTAGTTGTCTTAGAAGTTCGACTGTTCATTTCTTAAGCAGTAGTTTCTGTGCTTCTGGACATTTATACGAATAACAGGGGTGGTTGGAGGAGCCACAGAGAGCGCATTTCATGACAAGTTGACAAAGGTTTTCTTTGGAGTTCTGGTGGTCACTAGCGCATTTAGAGCATCTCGGGGAAGCTTTACAGTTATTTGCAGTATGACCGTATCACTGGTATTTGTAGCAGTGAGTAGGTAAAAACTTGTACTCAGTTATGGGTAGACGCCCGTAACCAATAACAAGGGGATTCTCAGTAGCATACTTTAGGTGGTCACGTGACTCAAACTTTAATCAAAAAGACCTCGTACTTCCTAACTGAACAACTTCTATACAGTTAGTAGCAAGATCGCATAGGTCACTTTTAGATGTTCCGTCAAGCACTCGGCGTACTATACCAAAAAGGCAGGACTCTTCACCTTAGTATTAATGGATTGGTCTGCTTTGCTTAATGCATCTGCCAGAGTATTGGCAGCACCCTTGTCCGACAGAACTACTTGCCATGCATCCCTCCTAGGCCTCAAAACAACTATGCTTGAACTGACATCCCCACAATCTATATCCAAGCAATCTTTTTGTGCGTCAGGATTATTTAAGTTTTTAGGTGGATTTTTGACAATAACTGAGAAGGACGGTTTTGCGGCAGGGGGATGTTTCATTTCAGGAATAGTTTGCACGACTAACCTTGCTTTATGGTGCTTAGCGAAGCTTTTAAATTCCATGTAGAGTTCATTAGCCTTTCGAGTTAACGTAGCTGTTGTCTCCCCTGGCACACATGTGACCTTATCTGGCTCGAAAATCAGATACGGAGGTAGGCTTATCTTTTTCTCGTCCCAAAGATCAAAAGCTCGAACTATATCGCTTACATTATCAGTCACTTTGGGGCGCCCAGTTACCCTAGTAATAGAGGCGTCAACCCACAAAATCTTCTTTGCTTCAATTAACATCTCTCCTTTGTAAAAATCGCAAGCAATTTTTACGATATTATCAGCTGAACAACCTGCATTTCTAGCCCGTGAAATGAAATTCAGCACGGGATTCAAGACAAGTCTTTCACCTGGCATTATCCGGTGAAATGATCAAATTTTATCAAAGTTTGCGGGTGGGGCCAAAATAGTTGTCAGTAAGGGCAAGAGCAAATCAGGTAGCAATATTCACAGGATGTGTTTACGGCAAAGACTGAATGAAGACTTATCAAGATGATCTTGAATTCTTCTTTAATTCTTGAGATAGACAGAAACTGTGGGAAGTGCAATACTCGAATCACCTATTCCCAGCAGTTTAAGGATTAAAATCTAGCCAGTACCAATACAGCCTCTTGATCGTTTGATATTATTCTCTTCTGCACAGACTATCTCCGGAGGTACGCGAAAAACGACTAAGCTAGCGTACTCTATGGTTTTAAAGAAATATACCGTTTGGCAACTGTTCACTTACAGCAACTTTATAAATTCGGAAGAAGAAGAAACATTTGGATTTATTTTGTTTGTTTTGTTTATTTGGTAATCCCCATGGGGATAGAGAACATTTACTAACTTCAAAATCCAGGTAAGTAGAGTCAAATGCTGAGGGAAACTACTCAGAATGACAAATGATAAATATAAGCAGGAAACGTCAAATATAAGTAGAAATAAATGTTCTGTCTTACAAATTTAGCCAATAATCCTTTATTAAAAGGGTTTGTGCTTATAAAAAAGCTATCATTATTTGTTTATACTGGCCTGCAGTTTATTCTTTGCTGTAACCATTGAAAATAAGAGTAATAATAATACCTATCAACCCTCTGAACAAGCACGACTGCACTTTGAGGAGTGAAAAGAAGAGAAGAAAATATGACGGCAGTACTTAAGAGAAAATAACATCTCAAGTCTGTACATGTGACTTAAACTACAAAGTTAAGAGAAATACTGATAATACTATTGCGACGCTTTTATAAAGCGAATCTTTTTACAGGATCAAATGTTGAAAAAACCAGAAGAGTAAGAAATCTAAGTTGTTGTCATGCCTTCAGACGGGGGGGGGGGGAATTTGAATTTGCATAGGTTTCTAGTAAAGTAAAGATGTACAAGGTTTGTCTTTAATTTTATTTGTATTTAGCTTGATTTGATTCCATTTTTGCTTTCAAGGACGAATTCATACTGTTCGGACTGTTCAGTCCAGATCGGTGACAATATATGATCTTCGTGGTGAAATGACTGAATTAAAAGTAATGGCCGACGCTAAAAGCTACGAATCGCCTGAATTATTTGCTAAGGATGTTGCAAGAATCAAAAGAGGTGATATCATTGGTTGTGTGGGTTATCCATGTAAAAGCAAGAAGTATGGTCTCTATATCCGTCCAGAAAAGATGAAATTACTTGCTGCGTGTAATGAAAAATTACCCAATGATCCTAAACCTGAGGTTAGCTTTTTTATGTCAACTGTTTACCCTCTTTTTCTTGCTTCGTTGTAGCATTTTTCTTGTTTTTTTATTTGCCGAATGGTCATGGTCTTGAAAATCTAACACCTTTGCTGCTGAACATTTCGATGCACTGGAATGAAACTATCTTACCTTCAAATTTGCTCTAATTAAAACTATCCCATGTCCTAAATTACTACTTTTCAGGAGAGATTTTGAAGTGTTTTTTCAGTACTTGAAAAATAGGGGAAGAGGTGACCGTTCGAGTTTTTCAAAGTAGGTTAAAATTTACTGCTTAAAAGTCCAAATAAGGACTTAGAATAGTTTCAGGATGTGATAAAAGCAACTTTGCAAAATTAATTTTCAACATAGGATAAGAAAAAAAAAGAACAAAAAACAGATTGGAATACATCCAGCGGCATGGTGCTGAAAATTCGGATTCAGCACAAAATTTTATACAAAACAGACTTTTCACTTTTGAACGTTGGATAGTTTCAATCGGAGCCGATTTGGAGATAGGATAGTTTCATTTCAGCACAGTAATTCACCGTTAAAATATACTATAACTCAAGTCAGAAAATAATGACGTGTGCTACACAACCGGTTTCTTCATAAAGGCGAATATTTCTAATTTTAAAATAGTAGGTTTTTTTGAGATAAGTATGAGGTAAATCAGTAAGTTGGAGTTTCCCTTCAAGTATACTACGATTAAAAAAAAAAGAAATTAGGAATTTCAATCACTGGAATATTTTTCAAATTTGAGTTCCCTCCACACATTTTGATATCTATAGAAATTTTATCTATCCCTTTGTGGAATATTGTTGACCAATTCAATTCTCCGAACCAAAGTAAAGAGTCATATTAAACTTGTAAATTGGGTAAAATTCGAGTTTAAATTACCGACTTGGCTAAGAAGTAGACATAACATTAGAGTCAGAATTGCATCCTGAACCCAAATATGAGATTCGCTCATGGTCATTGAATTCTCCTTAAGTCAAGATATTCTCTTAATCAAAATAACACTTTGTCAAAATTAAGGAAAACTCATTGCATATGTGCATTTCAGGGTATATATTTGCACAGTAGGGTGATGAATGTAAAGGTCTAATTACATATTTTAAATGATTAGCTATTTGTCTCACCTACCAATACGTCTTTTTATAAATTAAATAACTTTTTCCACAAAACAAGTTTTAAAAGAAAAGTATCAAGCTCCATTCAGCTAAAAATAAGTAGAAATAAAGTCAAATAATCTTCCAAGTGTAAAATTATCCCAACCCATCATTCATAAATAAATGACATTCAAAGCGAACAGAAATTACAAAAAATTACCGGGTCAAACTTAATTTGCATCTTATGAAAAAAAAAGACCCTGAATTGTCAGTTTCATATGCAAATGCAGAAATTTTGGTCCTTAAATTTAATAATTTTTCATTTATTAAAGCAAAAAACTGGAAATATTTAAGTGGTATTTTGTTTTCAGCAAAGTACGGATTATTTTCTGTTTTGAGTTTCATTTATTTATTAATGATGATTTGGGGTAGTTTTACGCTTGGACAATTATTTGACTTAATTTTACTCGTTTTTGTCTTAATGGAGCTCTTTACATTATGCTATGATTGTATACATATTTCATGTCCCTATCTGAATTAGGAGCTAAGCTATTCTTATTTAAACATAGTTACATTCCAAGTTTTTTGTTTTCAAGCTTTATCATTTAAAAAAAAATGTACTGTGAAATCTGTGAGACTGTGAGTTCTGATAAGGATTGACCCAGTATCTTCTAAAATAACCTCATTTTAAACTAAAATTGGATAAAATTAAAAACGAAACGAGTAAAACCAAAAAATAAAATGAATGAAAAAAAAAAAAAATTAAATAAAATGAAAATTTATATAAAAAATTATTATCTAATTATTTATGTCTAATATCTTATCTTTATTTTTCTTCTTCTTCTATGCCACTGATCTCGGCTTATTCCTGAAAACTGGTAAGGGTCTAACCTGGTGGTTTTTACGGAAAGTGTGGACCTCAGGTTGGATTGGTGATTATGGCATTACATTTTTAAAAGCTCCGGCAACTCAGGCAACGTAGGTCTAGTTTTCATTAATAGTCGTTTCCTTCTAGGAAATACACTATAATCAGCGGTATCTGGACTTGATTCAGAAAGAAGTATATGAGAAGTTCCGAATCAGGGCAAAGATCATTTCTTACATCCGTTGCTTTCTGGATGAAAAAAATTTTTTAGAAGTTGAGACACCTATATTAAACACTATTGCCGGGGGTGCCACTGCCAAACCCTTCATCACTGTGCATAATGCACTAAAACGGAACATGTACATGAGGATTGCTCCAGAACTGCCCCTAAAAATGCTAGTCGTTGGGGGCATGGGCAGAGTATATGAAATAGGGAAACAATTCAGAAATGAAGGAGTGGATAGGACTCACAATCCTGAGTTCACTACTTGTGAGTTTTATATGCCC
>NC_088883.1:11397904-11422439 GCF_032884065.1 Artemia franciscana | reverse complement strand
TTGATACAAACAGTTACATCAAAAGAATTGCATTTTAATGCTGATTTTAAATATATAAGTTTCATCAAGTTTAGTTTTACCGGTCAAAAGTTACGATCCTGAGAAAATGTGCCTTATTTTAGAAAATAGGTGGAAATACCCTCTAAAAGTCACATAATCTTAACAAAATCATACCATCAGAGTCAGCGTATCCGAGAACCCTACTGTAGAAGTTTCAAGCCCCTATCATAAAAAAGGTGGAATTTAGTATTTTTGCCAGAAGACAGATAACGGGTGCGTATTTTTGTTTTTTCTTTGTTGTTTTTTTCCTCAGGGGTGATTGTATCGACCTAGTTGTCCTAGAATGTCGCAAGAGGGTTCATTCTAACGTAAATTAAAAGTTCTAGTGTCCTTTTTAAGTGACCGAAAAACTGGAGGGCACCGAGAACCCCCCCCCCCCCCCCACCGCTCATTTTTCTCCAAGGTCACCGGATCAAAATTTTGAGATAACCATTCTGTTTAACTCAGTCAAAAACCTAATAAATATGTCTTTGGGGATGACTAAATCCACCTCAGTTCCCGGGGGAGGGGCGGCAACTTATAAACTTAGACCATTGTTTACACATAGTAGTTGTTAATTATGAAGTGTACAGACGTTTTCAGGGGGACTTTTTGTGTTGGGGTTAGGGTGGGTCGGGGGGGGGGGGGGCAGGTTACGTGGGAGGATCTTTCCATGGAGGAATTTTTCATGGGGGAAGATAATTTCCATGAAGGGGTCCTAGGATTTTCTAGCATCATTTATAAAAAGACAATGAGAAAATATTTTTTTTCAACTGGAAGTAATGATCAACATTAAAACTTAAAACGAGCATAAAATATTACTTAAATAAGGGGGTTTGTCTCTTCCACAATACCTTGCTCTTTACGCTAAAGTATTTTTAGTAACTTCGATTAGTTATTCTACGGCCTTTGTGATTCAAGGGTCATTCTGAAAGATTTGGGACAAAATTCAAGCTTTAGTGTAAAGAACGAGGTATTGACGAGGGGGCAAACTCCCTCATATACGTAATAAAAATACACACATATATAAGATCGTTACATAAGCTAATTCGTAAGGTACGTATGTTTATTACTAAGAAAAACGTTTGTAAAAACAAAACAAAACAAATCTAGTTGTATTTTTAAGCAACCAAACATTTGTAGGTAACTAGGCCTCCTTTCCCACCCCCTTTTTTTTTAGCGAAATCGTCCGATCAAAACTATGAGAAAGCCATTTAGCTTGTAATTAATATAAAACTGCTGCTCCAAACTAAACATTCGTATGATATATGGGTAGATTATAGCAAAATATATCGTGCAGAGTACATTCCGGCAGAATATGCTTCAATCTTTTGAGGATGCCAACTCCACGTGCAACTTTGGTGGAGATAATGTCGCTATGATGCTTCCACGATAGATTTGAATCAATATGGAAGCCGAGGTAGCGCAGTGATTTAACTTGTAAAATAGGCTTTTCACCTAATAGAACTTTACTACTTACATCAAAAGAATCACCCACTCTACAGAATGTCAGTCAGAATTTTTCTTTACATTCACACACAGCAAACTTAAACTTGTAAACATCTCTAATCTTTTGAGAGTAATATGAGCTTTTACTATTAAATCATCTGCGGATTTTGCAAATACTGTTAGCAATATATGTATCCTTTAGATAAACGCGCATCTTGTTCACATAAACTGAATAAAGTAAAGGGCCCAGCACAGACATTTTGCTATTTATAATGTTAGATATTGTCGTATGAGTGTCTACACCAGGTAACTACTTTACCCCATGAAATACAAGGCTATCAAGCATGGACTCCTGATCATAATTATCAAGCTTTTTTTCTATTCGACCGATTCTCTCCTCCAAATTTTCAATTTGAAATCTCAGACTAACAAGAGCCTGCTCAATTTTGCAAACTTTGGATTAAACTCGAGTGTGATTGAATCATAAACCTGGCTGATTATCAGTTCAGTATCTTCTTTGTTCAATGAATTTGGGTCATTGGACGGTTAATTCGAAAAAAGTGACGTCTTGCATATGGTTCTAGAATTCTATTCTATTGATTCTAGACCAGCTAGATTCAATAGTAGATAGAACAGTGAAAGTTTGATTCTAGCTAGTCTATCTACTATTTCTATGAGTCATATGCAAGACGTCATTTTAGAAAAGACTTTTTCACTATTCAATAAATAGATTCAAATCTATTTGAATCTAGAATCAAACTTTCTGTTTGATTCTAATAGAATCAATAGAATAGCACTAGTTCGTATGTGACGTCTTGCATATGGTTCTAGAATTCTAATCTATTGATTCTAGCTAGTCTATCTACTATTTCTATGAGTCATATGCAAGACGTCATTTTAGAAAAGACTTTTTCACTATTCAATAAATAGATTCAAATCTATTTGAATCTAGAATCAAACTTTCTGTTTGATTCTAATAGAATCAATGGAATAGCACTAGTTCGTATGTGACGTCTTGCATATGGTTCTAGAATTCTAATCTATTGATTCTAGACCAGCTAGAATCAATAGTAGATAGAACAGTGAAAGTTTGATTCTAGCTAGTCTATCTACTATTTCTATGAGTCATATGCAAGACGTCATTTTAGAAAAGACTTTTTCACTATTCAATAAATAGATTCAAATCTATTTGAATCTAGAATCAAACTTTCTGTTTGATTCTAATAGAATCAATGGAATAGCACTAGTTCGTATGTGACGTCTTGCATATGGTTCTAGAATTCTAATCTATTGATTCTAGCTAGTCTATCTACTATTTCTATGAGTCATATGCAAGACGTCATTTTAGTTTCACTATTCTGTTTGATCAAACTTTCTGTTTGATTCTAATAGAATCAATAGAATAGCACTAGTTCGTATGTGACGTCTTGCATATGGTTCTAGAATTCTAATCTATTGATTCTAGACCAGCTAGAATCAATAGTAGATAGAACAGTGAAAGTTTGATTCTAGCTAGTCTATCTACTATTTCTATGAGTCATATGCAAGACGTCATTTTAGAAAAGACTTTTTCACTATTCAATAAATAGATTCAAATCTATTTGAATCTAGAATCAAACTTTCTGTTTGATTCTAATAGAATCAATGGAATAGCACTAGTTTGTATGTGACGTCTTGCATATGGTTCTAGAATTCTAATCTATTGATTCTAGCTAGTCTATCTACTATTTCTATGAGTCATATGCAAGACGTCATTTTAGAAAAGACTTTTTCACTATTCAATAAATAGATTCAAATCTATTTGAATCTAGAATCAAACTTTCTGTTTGATTCTAATAGAATCAATAGAATAGCACTAGTTCGTATGTGACGTCTTGCATATGGTTCTAGAATTCTAATCTATTGATTCTAGACCAGCTAGAATCAATAGTAGATAGAACAGTGAAAGTTTGATTCTAGCTAGTCAATCTACTATTTCTATGAGTCATATGCAAGACGTCATTTTAGAAAAGACTTTTTCACTATTCAATAAATAGATTCAAATCTATTTGAATCTAGAATCAAACTTTCTGTTTGATTCTAATAGAATCAATAGAATAGCACTAGTTCGTATGTGACGTCTTGCATATGGTTCTAGAATTCTAATCTATTGATTCTAGCTAGTCTATCTACTATTTCTATGAGTCATATGCAAGACGTCATTTTAGAAAAGACTTTTTCACTATTCAATAAATAGATTCAAATCTATTTGAATCTAGAATCAAACTTTCTGTTTGATTCTAATAGAATCAATAGAATAGCACTAGTTCGTATGTGACGTCTTGCATATGGTTCTAGAATTCTAATCTATTGATTCTAGCTAGTCTATCTACTATTTCTATGAGTCATATGCAAGACGTCATTTTAGAAAAGACTTTTTCACTATTCAATAAATAGATTCAAATCTATTTGAATCTAGAATCAAACTTTCTGTTTGATTCTAATAGAATCAATAGAATAGCACTAGTTCGTATGTGACGTCTTGCATATGGTTCTAGAATTCTAATCTATTGATTCTAGACCAGCTAGAATCAATAGTAGATAGAACAGTGAAAGTTTGATTCTAGCTAGTCTATCTACTATTTCTATGAGTCATATGCAAGACGTCATTTTAGAAAAGACTTTTTCACTATTCAATAAATAGATTCAAATCTATTTGAATCTAGAATCAAACTTTCTGTTTGATTCTAATAGAATCAATAGAATAGCACTAGTTCGTATGTGACGTCTTGCATATGGTTCTAGAATTCTAATCTATTGATTCTAGCTAGTCTATCTACTATTTCTATGAGTCATATGCAAGACGTCATTTTAGAAAAGACTTTTTCACTATTCAATAAATAGATTCAAATCTATTTGAATCTAGAATCAAACTTTCTGTTTATTCTAATAGAATCAATAGAATAGCACTAGTTCGTATGTGACGTCTTGCATATGGTTCTAGAATTCTAATCTATTGATTCTAGACCAGCTAGAATCAATAGTAGATAGAAAAGTGAAAGTTTGATTCTAGAAAAGACTTTTTCACTATTCAATAAATAGATTCAAATCTATTTGAATCTAGAATCAAACTTTCTGTTTGATTCTAATAGAATCAATAGAATAGCACTAGTTCGTATGTGACGTCTTGCATATGGTTCTAGAATTCTAATCTATTGATTCTAGCTAGTCTATCTACTATTTCTATGAGTCATATGCAAGACGTCATTTTAGAAAAGACTTTTTCACTATTCAATAAATAGATTCAAATCTATTTGAATCTAGAATCAAACTTTCTGTTTGATTCTAATAGAATCAATAGAATAGCACTAGTTCGTATGTGACGTCTTGCATATGGTTCTAGAATTCTAATCTATTGATTCTAGACCAGCTAGAATCAATAGTAGATAGAACAGTGAAAGTTTGATTCTAGCTAGTCTATCTACTATTTCTATGAGTCATATGCAAGACGTCATTTTAGAAAAGACTTTTTCACTATTCAATAAATAGATTCAAATCTATTTGAATCTAGAATCAAACTTTCTGTTTGATTCTAATAGAATCAATAGAATAGCACTAGTTCGTATGTGACGTCTTGCATATGTTTCTAGAATTCTAATCTATTGATTCTAGCTAGTCTATCTACTATTTCTATGAGTCATATGCAAGACGTCATTTTAGAAAAGACTTTTTCACTATTCAATAAATAGATTCAAATCTATTTGAATCTAGAATCAAACTTTCTGTTTGATTCTAATAGAATCAATAGAATAGCACTAGTTCGTATGTGACGTCTTGCATATGGTTCTAGAATTCTAATCTATTGATTCTAGCTAGTCTATCTACTATTTCTATGAGTCATATGCAAGACGTCATTTTAGAAAAGACTTTTTCACTATTCAATAAATAGATTCAAATCTATTTGAATCTAGAATCAAACTTTCTGTTTGATTCTAATAGAATCAATAGAATAGCACTAGTTCGTATGTGACGTCTTGCATATGGTTCTAGAATTCTAATCTATTGATTCTAGACCAGCTAGAATCAATAGTAGATAGAACAGTGAAAGTTTGATTCTAGCTAGTCTATCTACTATTTCTATGAGTCATATGCAAGACGTCATTTTAGAAAAGACTTTTTCACTATTCAATAAATAGATTCAAATCTATTTGAATCTAGAATCAAACTTTCTGTTTGATTCTAATAGAATCAATGGAATAGCACTAGTTCGTATGTGACGTCTTGCATATGGTTCTAGAATTCTAATCTATTGATTCTAGCTAGTCTATCTACTATTTTCTATGAGTCATATGCAAGACGTCATTTTAGAAAAGACTTTTTCACTATTCAATAAATAGATTCAAATCTATTTGAATCTAGAATCAAACTTTCTGTTTGATTCTAATAGAATCAATAGAATAGCACTAGTTCGTATGTGACGTCTTGCATATGGTTCTAGAATTCTAATCTATTGATTCTAGACCAGCTAGAATCAATAGTAGATAGAACAGTGAAAGTTTGATTCTAGCTAGTCTATCTACTATTTCTATGAGTCATATGCAAGACGTCATTTTAGAAAAGACTTTTTCACTATTCAATAAATAGATTCAAATGTATTTGAATCTAGAATCAAACTTTCTGTTTGATTCTAATAGAATCAATAGAATAGCACTAGTTCGTATGTGACGTCTTGCATATGGTTCTAGAATTCTAATCTATTGATTCTAGCTAGTCTATCTACTATTTCTATGAGTCATATGCAAGACGTCATTTTAGAAAAGACTTTTTCACTATTCAATAAATAGATTCAAATCTATTTGAATCTAGAATCAAACTTTCTGTTTGATTCTAATAGAATCAATAGAATAGCACTAGTTCGTATGTGACGTCTTGCATATGGTTCTAGAATTCTAGTCTATTGATTCTAGACCAGCTAGAATCAATAGTAGATAGAACAGTGAAAGTTTGATTCTAGCTAGTCTATCTACTATTTCTATGAGTCATATGCAAGACGTCATTTTAGAAAAGACTTTTTCACTATTCAATAAATAGATTCAAATCTATTTGAATCTAGAATCAAACTTTCTGTTTGATTCTAATAGAATCAATAGAATAGCACTAGTTCGTATGTGACGTCTTGCATATGGTTCTAGAATTCTAATCTATTGATTCTAGCTAGTCTATCTACTATTTCTATGAGTCATATGCAAGACGTCATTTTAGAAAAGACTTTTTCACTATTCAATAAATAGATTCAAATCTATTTGAATCTAGAATCAAACTTTCTGTTTGATTCTAATAGAATCAATAGAATAGCACTAGTTCGTATGTGACGTCTTGCATATGGTTCTAGAATTCTAATCTATTGATTCTAGACCAGCTAGAATCAATAGTAGATAGAACAGTGAAAGTTTGATTCTAGCTAGTCTATCTACTATTTCTATGAGTCATATGCAAGACGTCATTTTAGAAAAGACTTTTTCACTATTCAATAAATAGATTCAAATCTATTTGAATCTAGAATCAAACTTTCTGTTTGATTCTAATAGAATCAATAGAATAGCACTAGTTCGTATGTGACGTCTTGCATATGGTTCTAGAATTCTAATCTATTGATTCTAGACCAGCTAGAATCAATAGTAGATAGAACAGTGAAAGTTTGATTCTAGCTAGTCTATCTACTATTTCTATGAGTCATATGCAAGACGTCATTTTAGAAAAGACTTTTTCACTATTCAATAAATAGATTCAAATCTATTTGAATCTAGAATCAAACTTTCTGTTTGATTCTAATAGAATCAATAGAATAGCACTAGTTCGTATGTGACGTCTTGCATATGGTTCTAGAATTCTAATCTATTGATTCTAGCTAGTCTATCTACTATTTCTATGAGTCATATGCAAGACGTCATTTTAGAAAAGACTTTTTCACTATTCAATAAATAGATTCAAATCTATTTGAATCTAGAATCAAACTTTCTGTTTGATTCTAATAGAATCAATAGAATAGCACTAGTTCGTATGTGACGTCTTGCATATGGTTCTAGAATTCTAGATCTATTGATTCTAGCTAGTCTATCTACTATTTCTATGAGTCATATGCAAGACGTCATTTTAGAAAAGACTTTTTCACTATTCAATAAATAGATTCAAATCTATTTGAATCTAGAATCAAACTTTCTGTTTGATTCTAATAGAATCAATAGAATAGCACTAGTTCGTATGTGACGTCTTGCATATGGTTCTAGAATTCTAATCTATTGATTCTAGACCAGCTAGTCTATCTACTATTTCTATGAGTCATATGCAAGACGTCATTTTAGAAAAGACTTTTTCACTATTCAATAAATAGATTCAAATCTATTTGAATCTAGAATCAAACTTTCTGTTTGATTCTAATAGAATCAATAGAATAGCACTAGTTCGTATGTGACGTCTTGCATATGGTTCTAGAATTCTAATCTATTGATTCTAGCTAGTCTATCTACTATTTCTATGAGTCATATGCAAGACGTCATTTTAGAAAAGACTTTTTCACTATTCAATAAATAGATTCAAATCTATTTGAATCTAGAATCAAACTTTCTGTTTGATTCTAATAGAATCAATAGAATAGCACTAGTTCGTATGTGACGTCTTGCATATGGTTCTAGAATTCTAATCTATTGATTCTAGACCAGCTAGAATCAATAGTAGATAGAACAGTGAAAGTTTGATTCTAGCTAGTCTATCTACTATTTCTATGAGTCATATGCAAGACGTCATTTTAGAAAAGACTTTTTCACTATTCAATAAATAGATTCAAATCTATTTGAATCTAGAATCAAACTTTCTGTTTGATTCTAATAGAATCAATAGAATAGCACTAGTTCGTATGTGACGTCTTGCATATGGTTCTAGAATTCTAATCTATTGATTCTAGCTAGTCTATCTACTATTTCTATGAGTCATATGCAAGACGTCATTTTAGAAAAGACTTTTTCACTATTCAATAAATAGATTCAAATCTATTTGAATCTAGAATCAAACTTTCTGTTTGATTCTAATAGAATCAATAGAATAGCACTAGTTCGTATGTGACGTCTTGCATATGGTTCTAGAATTCTAATCTATTGATTCTAGACCAGCTAGAATCAATAGTAGATAGAACAGTGAAAGTTTGATTCTAGCTAGTCTATCTACTATTTCTATGAGTCATATGCAAGACGTCATTTTAGAAAAGACTTTTTCACTATTCAATAAATAGATTCAAATCTATTTGAATCTAGAATCAAACTTTCTGTTTGATTCTAATAGAATCAATAGAATAGCACTAGTTCGTATGTGACGTCTTGCATATGGTTCTAGAATTCTAATCTATTGATTCTAGCTAGTCTATCTACTATTTCTATGAGTCATATGCAAGACGTCATTTTAGAAAAGACTTTTTCACTATTCAATAAATAGATTCAAATCTATTTGAATCTAGAATCAAACTTTCTGTTTGATTCTAATAGAATCAATAGAATAGCACTAGTTCGTATGTGACGTCTTGCATATGGTTCTAGAATTCTAATCTATTGATTCTAGACCAGCTAGAATCAATAGTAGATAGAACAGTGAAAGTTTGATTCTAGCTAGTCTATCTACTATTTCTATGAGTCATATGCAAGACGTCATTTTAGAAAAGACTTTTTCACTATTCAATAAATAGATTCAAATCTATTTGAATCTAGAATCAAACTTTCTGTTTGATTCTAATAGAATCAATAGAATAGCACTAGTTCGTATGTGACGTCTTGCATATGGTTCTAGAATTCTAATCTATTGATTCTAGCTAGTCTATCTACTATTTCTATGAGTCATATGCAAGACGTCATTTTAGAAAAGACTTTTTCACTATTCAATAAATAGATTCAAATCTATTTGAATCTAGAATCAAACTTTCTGTTTGATTCTAATAGAATCAATAGAATAGCACTAGTTCGTATGTGACGTCTTGCATATGGTTCTAGAATTCTAATCTATTGATTCTAGACCAGCTAGAATCAATAGTAGATAGAACAGTGAAGAGTCATTTAGAAAAGACTTTTTCACTATTCAATAAATAGATTCAAATCTATTTGAATCTAGAATCAAACTTTCTGTTTGATTCTAATAGAATCAATAGAATAGCACTAGTTCGTATGTGACGTCTTGCATATGGTTCTAGAATTCTAATCTATTGATTCTAGACCAGCTAGAATCAATAGTAGATAGAACAGTGAAAGTTTGATTCTAGCTAGTCTATCTACTATTTCTATGAGTCATATGCAAGACGTCATTTTAGAAAAGACTTTTTCACTATTCAATAAATAGATTCAAATCTATTTGAATCTAGAATCAAACTTTCTGTTTGATTCTAATAGAATCAATAGAATAGCACTAGTTCGTATGTGACGTCTTGCATATGGTTCTAGAATTCTAATCTATTGATTCTAGCTAGTCTATCTACTATTTCTATGAGTCATATGCAAGACGTCATTTTAGAAAAGACTTTTTCACTATTCAATAAATAGATTCAAATCTATTTGAATCTAGAATCAAACTTTCTGTTTGATTCTAATAGAATCAATAGAATAGCACTAGTTCGTATGTGACGTCTTGCATATGGTTCTAGAATTCTAATCTATTGATTCTAGACCAGCTAGAATCAATAGTAGATAGAACAGTGAAAGTTTGATTCTAGCTAGTCTATCTACTATTTCTATGAGTCATATGCAAGACGTCATTTTAGAAAAGACTTTTTCACTATTCAATAAATAGATTCAAATCTATTTGAATCTAGAATCAAACTTTCTGTTTGATTCTAATAGAATCAATAGAATAGCACTAGTTCGTATGTGACGTCTTGCATATGGTTCTAGAATTCTAATCTATTGATTCTAGCTAGTCTATCTACTATTTCTATGAGTCATATGCAAGACGTCATTTTAGAAAAGACTTTTTCACTATTCAATAAATAGATTCAAATCTATTTGAATCTAGAATCAAACTTTCTGTTTGATTCTAATAGAATCAATAGAATAGCACTAGTTCGTATGTGACGTCTTGCATATGGTTCTAGAATTCTAATCTATTGATTCTAGACCAGCTAGAATCAATAGTAGATAGAACAGTGAAAGTTTGATTCTAGCTAGTCTATCTACTATTTCTATGAGTCATATGCAAGACGTCATTTTAGAAAAGACTTTTTCACTATTCAATAAATAGATTCAAATCTATTTGAATCTAGAATCAAACTTTCTGTTTGATTCTAATAGAATCAATAGAATAGCACTAGTTCGTATGTGACGTCTTGCATATGGTTCTAGAATTCTAATCTATTGATTCTAGCTAGTCTATCTACTATTTCTATGAGTCATATGCAAGACGTCATTTTAGAAAAGACTTTTTCACTATTCAATAAATAGATTCAAATCTATTTGAATCTAGAATCAAACTTTCTGTTTGATTCTAATAGAATCAATAGAATAGCACTAGTTCGTATGTGACGTCTTGCATATGGTTCTAGAATTCTAATCTATTGATTCTAGACCAGCTAGAATCAATAGTAGATAGAACAGTGAAAGTTTGATTCTAGCTAGTCTATCTACTATTTCTATGAGTCATATGCAAGACGTCATTTTAGAAAAGACTTTTTCACTATTCAATAAATAGATTCAAATCTATTTGAATCTAGAATCAAACTTTCTGTTTGATTCTAATAGAATCAATAGAATAGCACTAGTTCGTATGTGACGTCTTGCATATGGTTCTAGAATTCTAATCTATTGATTCTAGCTAGTCTATCTACTATTTCTATGAGTCATATGCAAGACGTCATTTTAGAAAAGACTTTTTCACTATTCAATAAATAGATTCAAATCTATTTGAATCTAGAATCAAACTTTCTGTTTGATTCTAATAGAATCAATAGAATAGCACTAGTTCGTATGTGACGTCTTGCATATGGTTCTAGAATTCTAATCTATTGATTCTAGCTAGTCTATCTACTATTTCTATGAGTCATATGCAAGACGTCATTTTAGAAAAGACTTTTTCACTATTCAATAAATAGATTCAAATCTATTTGAATCTAGAATCAAACTTTCTGTTTGATTCTAATAGAATCAATAGAATAGCACTAGTTCGTATGTGACGTCTTGCATATGGTTCTAGAATTCTAATCTAGTTTGATTCTAGCTAGTCTATCTACTATTTCTATGAGTCATATGCAAGACGTCATTTTAGAAAAGACTTTTTCACTATTCAATAAATAGATTCAAATCTATTTGAATCTAGAATCAAACTTTCTGTTTGATTCTAATAGAATCAATAGAATAGCACTAGTTCGTATGTGACGTCTTGCATATGGTTCTAGAATTCTAATCTATTGATTCTAGAAGCTAGAATCTAGATCTATTGATTCTAGCTAGTCTATCTACTATTTCTATGAGTCATATGCAAGACGTCATTTTAGAAAAGACTTTTTCACTATTCAATAAATAGATTCAAATCTATTTGAATCTAGAATCAAACTTTCTGTTTGATTCTAATAGAATCAATAGAATAGCACTAGTTCGTATGTGACGTCTTGCATATGGTTCTAGAATTCTAGATCAGTGAAAGTTTGATTCTAGCTAGTCTATCTACTATTTCTATGAGTCATATGCAAGACGTCATTTTAGAAAAGACTTTTTCACTATTCAATAAATAGATTCAAATCTATTTGAATCTAGAATCAAACTTTCTGTTTGATTCTAATAGAATCAATAGAATAGCACTAGTTCGTATGTGACGTCTTGCATATGGTTCTAGAATTCTAATCTATTGATTCTAGACCAGCTAGAATCAATAGTAGATCAGTGAAAGTTTGATTCTAGCTAGTCTATCTACTATTTCTATGAGTCATATGCAAGACGTCATTTTAGAAAAGACTTTTTCACTATTCAATAAATAGATTCAAATCTATTTGAATCTAGAATCAAACTTTCTGTTTGATTCTAATAGAATCAATAGAATAGCACTAGTTCGTATGTGACGTCTTGCATATGGTTCTAGAATTCTAATCTATTGATTCTAGCTAGTCTATCTACTATTTCTATGAGTCATATGCAAGACGTCATTTTAGAAAAGACTTTTTCACTATTCAATAAATAGATTCAAATCTATTTGAATCTAGAATCAAACTTTCTGTTTGATTCTAATAGAATCAATAGAATAGCACTAGTTCGTATGTGACGTCTTGCATATGGTTCTAGAATTCTAATCTATTGATTCTAGACCAGCTAGAATCAATAGTAGATCAGTGAAAGTTTGATTCTAGCTAGTCTATCTACTATTTCTATGAGTCATATGCAAGACGTCATTTTAGAAAAGACTTTTTCACTATTCAATAAATAGATTCAAATCTATTTGAATCTAGAATCAAACTTTCTGTTTGATTCTAATAGAATCAATAGAATAGCACTAGTTCGTATGTGACGTCTTGCATATGGTTCTAGAATTCTAATCTGAAAGTTTGATTCTAGCTAGTCTATCTACTATTTCTATGAGTCATATGCAAGACGTCATTTTAGAAAAGACTTTTTCACTATTCAATAAATAGATTCAAATCTATTTGAATCTAGAATCAAACTTTCTGTTTGATTCTAATAGAATCAATAGAATAGCACTAGTTCGTATGTGACGTCTTGCATATGGTTCTAGAATTCTAATCTATTGATTCTAGACCAGCTAGAATCAATAGTAGATAGAACAGTGAAAGTTTGATTCTAGCTAGTCTATCTACTATTTCTATGAGTCATATGCAAGACGTCATTTTAGAAAAGACTTTTTCACTATTCAATAAATAGATTCAAATCTATTTGAATCTAGAATCAAACTTTCTGTTTGATTCTAATAGAATCAATAGAATAGCACTAGTTCGTATGTGACGTCTTGCATATGGTTCTAGAATTCTAATCTATTGATTCTAGCTAGTCTATCTACTATTTCTATGAGTCATATGCAAGACGTCATTTTAGAAAAGACTTTTTCACTATTCAATAAATAGATTCAAATCTATTTGAATCTAGAATCAAACTTTCTGTTTGATTCTAATAGAATCAATAGAATAGCACTAGTTCGTATGTGACGTCTTGCATATGGTTCTAGAATTCTAATCTATTGATTCTAGACCAGCTAGAATCAATAGTAGATAGAACAGTGAAAGTTTATCTACTATTTCTATTTCTCTGAGTCATATGCAAGACGTCATTTTAGAAAAGACTTTTTCACTATTCAATAAATAGATTCAAATCTATTTGAATCTAGAATCAAACTTTCTGTTTGATTCTAATAGAATCAATAGAATAGCACTAGTTCGTATGTGACGTCTTGCATATGGTTCTAGAATTCTAATCTGAAAGTTTGATTCTAGCTAGTCTATCTACTATTTCTATGAGTCATATGCAAGACGTCATTTTAGAAAAGACTTTTTCACTATTCAATAAATAGATTCAAATCTATTTGAATCTAGAATCAAACTTTCTGTTTGATTCTAATAGAATCAATAGAATAGCACTAGTTCGTATGTGACGTCTTGCATATGGTTCTAGAATTCTAATCTATTGATTCTAGACCAGCTAGAATCAATAGTAGATAGAACAGTGAAAGTTTGATTCTAGCTAGTCTATCTACTATTTCTATGAGTCATATGCAAGACGTCATTTTAGAAAAGACTTTTTCACTATTCAATAAATAGATTCAAATCTATTTGAATCTAGAATCAAACTTTCTGTTTGATTCTAATAGAATCAATAGAATAGCACTAGTTCGTATGTGACGTCTTGCATATGGTTCTAGAATTCTAATCTATTGATTCTAGCTAGTCTATCTACTATTTCTATGAGTCATATGCAAGACGTCATTTTAGAAAAGACTTTTTCACTATTCAATAAATAGATTCAAATCTATTTGAATCTAGAATCAAACTTTCTGTTTGATTCTAATAGAATCAATAGAATAGCACTAGTTCGTATGTGACGTCTTGCATATGGTTCTAGGTTCTAGAAGCTTCTAATCTATTGATTCTAGCTAGTCTATCTACTATTTCTATGAGTCATATGCAAGACGTCATTTTAGAAAAGACTTTTTCACTATTCAATAAATAGATTCAAATCTATTTGAATCTAGAATCAAACTTTCTGTTTGATTCTAATAGAATCAATAGAATAGCACTAGTTCGTATGTGACGTCTTGCATATGGTTCTAGAATTCTAATCTATTGATTCTAGCTAGTCTATCTACTATTTCTATGAGTCATATGCAAGACGTCATTTTAGAAAAGACTTTTTCACTATTCAATAAATAGATTCAAATCTATTTGAATCTAGAATCAAACTTTCTGTTTGATTCTAATAGAATCAATAGAATAGCACTAGTTCGTATGTGACGTCTTGCATATGGTTCTAGAATTCTAATCTATTGATTCTAGACCAGCTAGAATCAATAGTAGATAGAACAGTGAAAGTTTGATTCTAGCTAGTCTATCTACTATTTCTATGAGTCATATGCAAGACGTCATTTTAGAAAAGACTTTTTCACTATTCAATAAATAGATTCAAATCTATTTGAATCTAGAATCAAACTTTCTGTTTGATTCTAATAGAATCAATAGAATAGCACTAGTTCGTATGTGACGTCTTGCATATGGTTCTAGAATTCTAATCTATTGATTCTAGCTAGTCTATCTACTATTTCTATGAGTCATATGCAAGACGTCATTTTAGAAAAGACTTTTTCACTATTCAATAAATAGATTCAAATCTATTTGAATCTAGAATCAAACTTTCTGTTTGATTCTAATAGAATCAATAGAATAGCACTAGTTCGTATGTGACGTCTTGCATATGGTTCTAGAATTCTAATCTATTGATTCTAGACCAGCTAGAATCAATAGTAGATAGAACAGTGAAAGTTTGATTCTAGCTAGTCTATCTACTATTTCTATGAGTCATATGCAAGACGTCATTTTAGAAAAGACTTTTTCACTATTCAATAAATAGATTCAAATCTATTTGAATCTAGAATCAAACTTTCTGTTTGATTCTAATAGAATCAATAGAATAGCACTAGTTCGTATGTGACGTCTTGCATATGGTTCTAGAATTCTAATCTATTGATTCTAGCTAGTCTATCTACTATTTCTATGAGTCATATGCAAGACGTCATTTTAGAAAAGACTTTTTCACTATTCAATAAATAGATTCAAATCTATTTGAATCTAGAATCAAACTTTCTGTTTGATTCTAATAGAATCAATAGAATAGCACTAGTTCGTATGTGACGTCTTGCATATGGTTCTAGAATTCTAATCTATTGATTCTAGACCAGCTAGAATCAATAGTAGATAGAACAGTGAAAGTTTGATTCTAGCTAGTCTATCTACTATTTCTATGAGTCATATGCAAGACGTCATTTTAGAAAAGACTTTTTCACTATTCAATAAATAGATTCAAATCTATTTGAATCTAGAATCAAACTTTCTGTTTGATTCTAATAGAATCAATAGAATAGCACTAGTTCGTATGTGACGTCTTGCATATGGTTCTAGAATTCTAATCTATTGATTCTAGCTAGTCTATCTACTATTTCTATGAGTCATATGCAAGACGTCATTTTAGAAAAGACTTTTTCACTATTCAATAAATAGATTCAAATCTATCTGAATCTAGAATCAAACTTTCTGTTTGATTCTAATAGAATCAATAGAATAGCATTGGTTCGTATGTGACGTCTTGCATATGGTTCTAGAATTCTAATCTATTGATTCTAGACCAGCTAGAATCAATAGTAGATAGAACAGTGAAAGTTTGATTCTAGCTAGTCTATCTGCTATTTCTATGAGTCATATGCAAGACGTCATTTTAGAAAAGACTTTTTCACTATTCAATAAATAGATTCAAATCTATTTGAATCTAGAATCAAACTTTCTGTTTGATTCTAATAGATTCAATAGAATAGCACTAGTTCGTATGTGACGTCTTGCATATGGTTCTAGAATTCTAATCTATTGATTCTAGCTAGTCTATCTACTATTTCTATGAGTCATATGCAAGACGTCATTTTAGAAAAGACTTTCTCACTATTCAATAAATAGATTCAAATCTATTTGAATCTAGAATCAAACTTTCTGTTTGATTCTGATAGAATCAATAGAATAGCACTAGTTCGTATGTGACGTCTTGCATATGGTTCTAGAATTCTAATCTATTGATTCTAGACCAGCTAGAATCAATAGTAGATAGAACAGTGAAAGTTTGATTCTAGCTAGTCTATCTACTATTTCTATGAGTCATATGCAAGACGTCATTTTAGAAAAGACTTTTTCACTATTCAATAAATAGATTCAAATCTATTTGAATCTAGAATCAAACTTTCTGTTTGATTCTAATAGAATCAATAGAATAGCACTAGTTCGTATGTGACGTCTTGCATATGGTTCTAGAATTCTAATCTATTGATTCTAGCTAGTCTATCTACTATTTCTATGAGTCATATGCAAGACGTCATTTTAGAAAAGACTTTTTCACTATTCAATAAATAGATTCAAATCTATTTGAATCTAGAATCAAACTTTCTGTTTGATTCTAATAGAATCAATAGAATAGCACTAGTTCGTATGTGACGTCTTGCATATGGTTCTAGAATTCTAATCTATTGATTCTAGACCAGCTAGAATCAATAGTAGATAGAACAGTGAAAGTTTGATTCTAGCTAGTCTATCTACTATTTCTATGAGTCATATGCAAGACGTCATTTTAGAAAAGACTTTTTCACTATTCAATAAATAGATTCAAATCTATTTGAATCTAGAATCAAACTTTCTGTTTGATTCTAATAGAATCAATAGAATAGCACTAGTTCGTATGTGACGTCTTGCATATGGTTCTAGAATTCTAATCTATTGATTCTAGCTAGTCTATCTACTATTTCTATGAGTCATATGCAAGACGTCATTTTAGAAAAGACTTTTTCACTATTCAATAAATAGATTCAAATCTATTTGAATCTAGAATCAAACTTTCTGTTTGATTCTAATAGAATCAATAGAATAGCACTAGTTCGTATGTGACGTCTTGCATATGGTTCTAGAATTCTAATCTATTGATTCTAGACCAGCTAGAATCAATAGTAGATAGAACAGTGAAAGTTTGATTCTAGCTAGTCTATCTACTATTTCTATGAGTCATATGCAAGACGTCATTTTAGAAAAGACTTTTTCACTATTCAATAAATAGATTCAAATCTATTTGAATCTAGAATCAAACTTTCTGTTTGATTCTAATAGAATCAATAGAATAGCACTAGTTCGTATGTGACGTCTTGCATATGGTTCTAGAATTCTAATCTATTGATTCTAGACCAGCTAGAATCAATAGTAGATAGAACAGTGAAATTGATTCTAGCTAGTCTATCTACTATTTCTATGAGTCATATGCAAGACGTCATTTTAGAAAAGACTTTTTCACTATTCAATAAATAGATTCAAATCTATTTGAATCTAGAATCAAACTTTCTGTTTGATTCTAATAGAATCAATAGAATAGCACTAGTTCGTATGTGACGTCTTGCATATGGTTCTGAATTCTAATCTATTGTTCTAGAATTCTAATCTATTGATTCTAGCTAGTCTATCTACTATTTCTATGAGTCATATGCAAGACGTCATTTTAGAAAAGACTTTTTCACTATTCAATAAATAGATTCAAATCTATTTGAATCTAGAATCAAACTTTCTGTTTGATTCTAATAGAATCAATAGAATAGCACTAGTTCGTATGTGACGTCTTGCATATGGTTCTAGAATTCTAATCTATTGATTCTAGACCAGCTAGAATCAATAGTAGATAGAACAGTGAAAGTTTGATTCTAGCTAGTCTATCTACTATTTCTATGAGTCATATGCAAGACGTCATTTTAGAAAAGACTTTTTCACTATTCAATAAATAGATTCAAATCTATTTGAATCTAGAATCAAACTTTCTGTTTGATTCTAATAGAATCAATAGAATAGCACTAGTTCGTATGTGACGTCTTGCATATGGTTCTAGAATTCTAATCTATTGATTCTAGCTAGTCTATCTACTATTTCTATGAGTCATATGCAAGACGTCATTTTAGAAAAGACTTTTTCACTATTCAATAAATAGATTCAAATCTATTTGAATCTAGAATCAAACTTTCTGTTTGATTCTAATAGAATCAATAGAATAGCACTAGTTCGTATGTGACGTCTTGCATATGGTTCTAGAATTCTAATCTATTGTTCTAGACCAGCTAGAATCAATAGTAGATAGAACAGTGAAAGTTTGATTCTAGCTAGTCTATCTACTATTTCTATGAGTCATATGCAAGACGTCATTTTAGAAAAGACTTTTTCACTATTCAATAAATAGATTCAAATCTATTTGAATCTAGAATCAAACTTTCTGTTTGATTCTAATAGAATCAATAGAATAGCACTAGTTCGTATGTGACGTCTTGCATATGGTTCTAGAATTCTAATCAGTAGTTTGATTCTAGCTAGTCTATCTACTATTTCTATGAGTCATATGCAAGACGTCATTTTAGAAAAGACTTTTTCACTATTCAATAAATAGATTCAAATCTATTTGAATCTAGAATCAAACTTTCTGTTTGATTCTAATAGAATCAATAGAATAGCACTAGTTCGTATGTGACGTCTTGCATATGGTTCTAGCTAATCTATTGTTCTAGAATTCTAATCTATTGATTCTAGCTAGTCTATCTACTATTTCTATGAGTCATATGCAAGACGTCATTTTAGAAAAGACTTTTTCACTATTCAATAAATAGATTCAAATCTATTTGAATCTAGAATCAAACTTTCTGTTTGATTCTAATAGAATCAATAGAATAGCACTAGTTCGTATGTGACGTCTTGCATATGGTTCTAGAATTCTAATCTATTGATTCTAGCTAGTCTATCTACTATTTCTATGAGTCATATGCAAGACGTCATTTTAGAAAAGACTTTTTCACTATTCAATAAATAGATTCAAATCTATTTGAATCTAGAATCAAACTTTCTGTTTGATTCTAATAGAATCAATAGAATAGCACTAGTTCGTATGTGACGTCTTGCATATGGTTCTAGAATTCTAATCTATTGATTCTAGCTAGTCTATCTACTATTTCTATGAGTCATATGCAAGACGTCATTTTAGAAAAGACTTTTTCACTATTCAATAAATAGATTCAAATCTATTTGAATCTAGAATCAAACTTTCTGTTTGATTCTAATAGAATCAATAGAATAGCACTAGTTCGTATGTGACGTCTTGCATATGGTTCTAGAATTCTAATCTATTGATTCTAGCTAGTCTATCTACTATTTCTATGAGTCATATGCAAGACGTCATTTTAGAAAAGACTTTTTCACTATTCAATAAATAGATTCAAATCTATTTGAATCTAGAATCAAACTTTCTGTTTGATTCTAATAGAATCAATAGAATAGCACTAGTTCGTATGTGACGTCTTGCATATGGTTCTAGAATTCTAATCTATTGATTCTAGCTAGTCTATCTACTATTTCTATGAGTCATATGCAAGACGTCATTTTAGAAAAGACTTTTTCACTATTCAATAAATAGATTCAAATCTATTTGAATCTAGAATCAAACTTTCTGTTTGATTCTAATAGAATCAATAGAATAGCACTAGTTCGTATGTGACGTCTTGCATATGGTTCTAGAATTCTAATCTATTGATTCTAGCTAGTCTATCTACTATTTCTATGAGTCATATGCAAGACGTCATTTTAGAAAAGACTTTTTCACTATTCAATAAATAGATTCAAATCTATTTGAATCTAGAATCAAACTTTCTGTTTGATTCTAATAGAATCAATAGAATAGCACTAGTTCGTATGTGACGTCTTGCATATGGTTCTAGAATTCTAATCTATTGATTCTAGACCAGCTAGAATCAATAGTAGATAGAACAGTGAAAGTTTGATTCTAGCTAGTCTATCTACTATTTCTATGAGTCATATGCAAGACGTCATTTTAGAAAAGACTTTTTCACTATTCAATAAATAGATTCAAATCTATTTGAATCTAGAATCAAACTTTCTGTTTGATTCTAATAGAATCAATAGAATAGCACTAGTTCGTATGTGACGTCTTGCATATGGTTCTAGACTTCTAATCTATTGATTCTAGCTAGTCTATCTACTATTTCTATGAGTCATATGCAAGACGTCATTTTAGAAAAGACTTTTTCACTATTCAATAAATAGATTCAAATCTATTTGAATCTAGAATCAAACTTTCTGTTTGATTCTAATAGAATCAATAGAATAGCACTAGTTCGTATGTGACGTCTTGCATATGGTTCTAGAATTCTAATCTATTGATTCTAGACCAGCTAGAATCAATAGTAGATAGAACAGTGAAAGTTTGATTCTAGCTAGTCTATCTACTATTTCTATGAGTCATATGCAAGACGTCATTTTAGAAAAGACTTTTTCACTATTCAATAAATAGATTCAAATCTATTTGAATCTAGAATCAAACTTTCTGTTTGATTCTAATAGAATCAATAGAATAGCACTAGTTCGTGTGTGACGTCTTGCATATGTATTGATTCTAGACCAGCTAGAATCAATAGTAGATAGAACAGTGAAAGTTTGATTCTAGCTAGTCTATCTACTATTTCTATGAGTCATATGCAAGACGTCATTTTAGAAAAGACTTTTTCACTATTCAATAAATAGATTCAAATCTATTTGAATCTAGAATCAAACTTTCTGTTTGATTCTAATAGAATCAATAGAATAGCACTAGTTCGTATGTGACGTCTTGCATATGGTTCTAGAATTCTAATCTGATAGACCATAGAATCAATAGTAGATCTATTGATTCTAGCTAGTCTATCTACTATTTCTATGAGTCATATGCAAGACGTCATTTTAGAAAAGACTTTTTCACTATTCAATAAATAGATTCAAATCTATTTGAATCTAGAATCAAACTTTCTGTTTGATTCTAATAGAATCAATAGAATAGCACTAGTTCGTATGTGACGTCTTGCATATGGTTCTAGGATTCTAGACCAGCTAGAATCTAGATAGAACAGTGAAAGTTTGATTCTAGCTAGTCTATCTACTATTTCTATGAGTCATATGCAAGACGTCATTTTAGAAAAGACTTTTTCACTATTCAATAAATAGATTCAAATCTATTTGAATCTAGAATCAAACTTTCTGTTTGATTCTAATAGAATCAATAGAATAGCACTAGTTCGTATGTGACGTCTTGCATATGGTTCTAGAATTCTAATCTATTGATTCTAGCTAGTCTATCTACTATTTCTATGAGTCATATGCAAGACGTCATTTTAGAAAAGACTTTTTCACTATTCAATAAATAGATTCAAATCTATTTGAATCTAGAATCAAACTTTCTGTTTGATTCTAATAGAATCAATAGAATAGCACTAGTTCGTATGTGACGTCTTGCATATGGTTCTAGAATTCTAATCTATTGATTCTAGACCAGCTAGAATCAATAGTAGATAGAACAGTGAAAGTTTGATTCTAGCTAGTCTATCTACTATTTCTATGAGTCATATGCAAGACGTCATTTTAGAAAAGACTTTTTCACTATTCAATAAATAGATTCAAATCTATTTGAATCTAGAATCAAACTTTCTGTTTGATTCTAATAGAATCAATAGAATAGCACTAGTTCGTATGTGACGTCTTGCATATGGTTCTAGAATTCTAATCTATTGATTCTAGCTAGTCTATCTACTATTTCTATGAGTCATATGCAAGACGTCATTTTAGAAAAGACTTTTTCACTATTCAATAAATAGATTCAAATCTATTTGAATCTAGAATCAAACTTTCTGTTTGATTCTAATAGAATCAATAGAATAGCACTAGTTCGTATGTGACGTCTTGCATATGGTTCTAGAATTCTAATCTATTGATTCTAGACCAGCTAGAATCAATAGTAGATAGAACAGTGAAAGTTTGATTCTAGCTAGTCTATCTACTATTTCTATGAGTCATATGCAAGACGTCATTTTAGAAAAGACTTTTTCACTATTCAATAAATAGATTCAAATCTATTTGAATCTAGAATCAAACTTTCTGTTTGATTCTAATAGAATCAATAGAATAGCACTAGTTCGTATGTGACGTCTTGCATATGGTTCTAGAATTCTAATCTATTGATTCTAGCTAGTCTATCTACTATTTCTATGAGTCATATGCAAGACGTCATTTTAGAAAAGACTTTTTCACTATTCAATAAATAGATTCAAATCTATTTGAATCTAGAATCAAACTTTCTGTTTGATTCTAATAGAATCAATAGAATAGCACTAGTTCGTATGTGACGTCTTGCATATGGTTCTAGAATTCTAATGTATTGATTCTAGACCAGCTAGAATCAATAGTAGATAGAACAGTGAAAGTTTGATTCTAGCTAGTCTATCTACTATTTCTATGAGTCATATGCAAGACGTCATTTTAGAAAAGACTTTTTCACTATTCAATAAATAGATTCAAATCTATTTGAATCTAGAATCAAACTTTCTGTTTGATTCTAATAGAATCAATAGAATAGCACTAGTTCGTATGTGACGTCTTGCATATGGTTCTAGAATTCTAATCTATTGATTCTAGCTAGTCTATCTACTATTTCTATGAGTCATATGCAAGACGTCATTTTAGAAAAGACTTTTTCACTATTCAATAAATAGATTCAAATCTATTTGAATCTAGAATCAAACTTTCTGTTTGATTCTAATAGAATCAATAGAATAGCACTAGTTCGTATGTGACGTCTTGCATATGGTTCTAGAATTCTAATCTATTGATTCTAGCTAGTCTATCTACTATTTCTATGAGTCATATGCAAGACGTCATTTTAGAAAAGACTTTTTCACTATTCAATAAATAGATTCAAATCTATTTGAATCTAGAATCAAACTTTCTGTTTGATTCTAATAGAATCAATAGAATAGCACTAGTTCGTATGTGACGTCTTGCATATGGTTCTAGACCAGCTAGAATCAATAGTAGATAGAACAGTGAAAGTTTGATTCTAGCTAGTCTATCTACTATTTCTATGAGTCATATGCAAGACGTCATTTTAGAAAAGACTTTTTCACTATTCAATAAATAGATTCAAATCTATTTGAATCTAGAATCAAACTTTCTGTTTGATTCTAATAGAATCAATAGAATAGCACTAGTTCGTATGTGACGTCTTGCATATGGTTCTAGAATTCTAATCTATTGATTCTAGACCAGCTAGAATCAATAGTAGATAGAACTGAAAGTTTGATTCTAGCTAGTCTATCTACTATTTCTATGAGTCATATGCAAGACGTCATTTTAGAAAAGACTTTTTCACTATTCAATAAATAGATTCAAATCTATTTGAATCTAGAATCAAACTTTCTGTTTGATTCTAATAGAATCAATAGAATAGCACTAGTTCGTATGTGACGTCTTGCATATGGTTCTAGAATTCTAATCTATTGATTCTAGCTAGTCTATCTACTATTTCTATGAGTCATATGCAAGACGTCATTTTAGAAAAGACTTTTTCACTATTCAATAAATAGATTCAAATCTATTTGAATCTAGAATCAAACTTTCTGTTTGATTCTAATAGAATCAATAGAATAGCACTAGTTCGTATGTGACGTCTTGCATATGGTTCTAGAATTCTAATCTATTGATTCTAGACCAGCTAGAATCAATAGTAGATAGAACAGTGAAAGTTTGATTCTAGCTAGTCTATCTACTATTTCTATGAGTCATATGCAAGACTCATTTTAGAAAAGACTTTTTCACTATTCAATAAATAGATTCAAATCTATTTGAATCTAGAATCAAACTTTCTGTTTGATTCTAATAGAATCAATAGAATAGCACTAGTTCGTATGTGACGTCTTGCATATGGTTCTAAAATTCTAATCTATTGATTCTAGCTAGTCT
>NC_088883.1:11378693-11397804 GCF_032884065.1 Artemia franciscana | reverse complement strand
CCGGTGTCCCCGTTGTAGTTGTGTCCCTGTGTCCCGGTCGTCATTTATATTCCCTGTGTCCCGGTCGTCATTTGTATCCCGGTGTACCGGTCTGTATATACATTCGTTTTTTAGTTTTGTTTTTCTCCTTTATTTTTTTCCTTTTTTTTCTTTTTTAGTTTATTTAGATTTTTAGATTTTTTAGTTTTTTTATAAGTTTTTAGTTTTTTTTTCTTTTTAGTTTTTTTGTAGTTTTTACCTTCTTTTTAGTTTTGTTAATTTTTTTTTTTTACTTATGTCCTGGTCGTCATTTATACTCCCTGTGTCCCGGTGCTTTGTTGATTGCTAATCGAACATTCCTTTTGTCCTGGTCGCTTTCTCTTTGAGTGTCGTCATTTATTTTTTTCTTTTTTAGTTCTTTTAGTTTTAGTTTTTTTTAGTTTTTTATTGGTTTTTACCTTTATTTTAGCTTATTTTTCAGTTTTTTCATTTTTTTTAGTTTTTTTTAGTTTTTAGTTTTTTTAGTTTTTTACCTTTTTTTAGTTTTTTTAGTTTTTTTAGTTTTTTAGCTTTTTTATTTTTTTTATTAGTTTTTAGTTTTTTTTTGTAGTTTTTGCCTTTTTTTTAGTTTTTTTAGTTTTTTAGCTTTTTTATTAGTTTTTAGTTTTTTTTGTAGTTTTTGCCTTTTTTTAGTTTTTTTAGTTTTTTAGCTTTTTTATTTTTTTATTAGTTTTTAGTTTTTTTGGTAGTTTTTGCCTTTTTTTAGTTTTTTCAGTTTTGACGTCACCTGATCCAGTTTTTTCAGGTGACGTCACCTGATCCACGATCCACAGATCCACAGACAACTTATTTTTATATATATAGATAGTTTTTTTTTTTTTACTTATGTCCTGGTCGTCATTTATACTCCCTGTGTCCCGGTGCTTTGTTGATTGCTAATCGAACATTCCTTTTGTCCTGGTCGCTTTCTCTTTGAGTGTCGTCATTTATTCGTTTTTTCCTTTTTTCTTTTTAGTTTTTTATTGGTTTTTACCTTTATTTTAGCTTATTTTTCAGTTTTTTCCTTTTTTTTATTTTTTTTTTATTTTTTATTTTTTTTAGTTTTTTACCTTTTTTTAGTTTTTTTAGTTTTTTTAGTTTTTTAGCTTTTTTACTTTTTTTATTAGTTTTTAGTTTTTTTTTTGTAGTTTTTGCCTTTTTTTAGTTTTTTCAGTTTTTTTTTTAGTTTTTTATTGGTTTTTACCTTTATAGTTTTTTTAGTTTTTTAGCTTTTTTTTTTTTATTAGTTTTTAGTTTTTTTTGTAGTTTTTGCCTTTTTTTAGTTTTTTCAGTTTTGACGTCACCTGATCCAGTTTTTTCAGGTGACGTCACCTGATCCATCCACAGACAGACAACTTATTTTTTATATATATAGATAGTTTTTTTTTTTTACTTTTGTCCTGGTCGTCATTTATACTCCCTGTGTCCCGGTGCTTTGTTGATTGCTAATCGAACATTCCTTTTGTCCTGGTCGCTTTCTCTTTGAGTGTCGTCATTTATTAGTTTTTTCCTTTTTTTCTTTTTAGTTTTTTATTGGTTTTTACCTTTATTTTAGCTTATTTTTCAGTTTTTTCCTTTTTTTTAGTTTTTTTTTATTTTTTATTTTTTTTAGTTTTTTACCTTTTTTTAGTTTTTTTAGTTTTTTTAGTTTTTTAGCTTTTTTACTTTTTTTATTAGTTTTTAGTTTTTTTTTGTAGTTTTTGCCTTTTTTTTAGTTTTTTCAGTTTTTTTTTTAGTTTTTTATTGGTTTTTACCTTTATAGTTTTTTTAGTTTTTTAGCTTTTTTTTTATTAGTTTTTAGTTTTTTTTGTAGTTTTTGCCTTTTTTAGTTTTTTCAGTTTTGACGTCACCTGATCCAGTTTTTTCAGGTGACGTCACCTGATCCATCCATCCATCCACAGACAGACAACTTATTTATATATATATACTAGCTGTTGGGGTGGCGCTTCGCGCCACCCCAACACCTAGTTGGTGGGGGCGCTTCGCGCCCCCCCCAAGCCCCCCCGCGCGCGTAAGTCGTTACGCGCCATAATAGTTACGCGCCATTGTAGTTGTGTCCCTATGTCCCACCTGTGAATATAGATAGATATATATATGGTTTTAACTACGTAAAACTTGCGAATATACAACATTCTTTGCTGTCCCATTGTCTTTGCATATAAATAGATTGTCAGGTTTACCGACTCTTGAACATGCAACATATAATGGTCCATGGGAAAACAATCTGTATTCAGATCTATACCTCATGATTCTAATGATTGCCCTTGAGCTTTGTTGATGGTGATTGCTAATCGACCATTCCCTGTCCCGGTGTCCCGGTCGTCATTTACATCCCCCTGTTTCCCCCGGTGTCCCCGTTGTAGTTGTGTCCCTGTGTCCCGGTCGTCATTTATATTCCCTGTGTCCCGGGTCCCGGTCGTCATTTGTATCCCGGTGTCCCGGTCTGTATATACATTCGTTTTTTAGTTTTGTTTTTCTCCTTTATTTTTTTCCTTTTTTTTTCTTTTTTAGCTTATTTAGATTTTTAGATTTTTTAGTTTTTTTATTAGTTTTTAGTTTTTTTTTCTTTTTAGTTTTTTTGTCCCGGTCGTCATTTATATCCCCCTGTTTCCCCCGGTGTCCCCGTTGTAGTTGTGTCCCTGTGTCCCGGTCGTCATTTATATTCCCTGTGTCCCGGTCGTCATTTGTATTCCGGTGTACCGGAGTTGTGTCCCTGTGTCCCGGTCGTCATTTATATTCCCTGTGTCCCGGGTCCCGGTCGTCATTTGTATCCCGGTGTCCCGGTCTGTATATACATTCGTTTTTTAGTTTTATTTTTCTCCTTTATTTTTTTCCTTTTTTTTTCTTTTTTAGCTTATTTAGATTTTTAGATTTTTTAGTTTTTTTATTAGTTTTTAGTTTTTTTTTCTTTTTAGTTTTTTTGTCCCGGTCGTCATTTATATCCCCCTGTTTCCCCCGGGTCGTCATTTATACTCCCTGTGTCCCGGTGCTTTGTTGATTGCTAATCGAACATTCCTTTTGTCCTGGTCGCTTTCTCTTTGAGTGTCGTCATTTATTTTTTTCTTTTTTAGTTCTTTTAGTTTTTACCTTTTTTAGTTTTTTTTAGTTTTTAGTTTTTTTAGTTTTTTACCTTTTTTTAGTTTTTTTAGTTTTTTTTAGTTTTTTAGCTTTTTTATTTTTTTTATTAGTTTTTAGTTTTTTTGTAGTTTTTGCCTTTTTTTTAGTTTTTTTAGTTTTTTAGCTTTTTTATTAGTTTTTAGTTTTTTTTGTAGTTTTTGCCTTTTTTTAGTTTTTTTAGTTTTTTAGCTTTTTTATTTTTTTTTATTAGTTTTTAGTTTTTTTTGTAGTTTTTGCCTTTTTTTCTCTTTGAGTGTCGTCATTTATTAGTTTTTTCCTTTTTTTTTTTAGTTTTTTATTGGTTTTTACCTTTATTTTAGCTTATTTTTCAGTTTTTTCCTTTTTTTTAGTTTTTTTTATTTTTTATTTTTTTTAGTTTTTTACCTTTTTTTAGTTTTTTTAGTTTTTTAGCTTTTTTACTTTTTTTATTAGTTTTTAGTTTTTTTTGTAGTTTTTGCCTTTTTTTAGTTTTTTCAGTTTTTTTTTTAGTTTTTTATTGGTTTTTACCTTTATAGTTTTTTTAGTTTTTTAGCTTTTTTATTTTTTTTATTAGTTTTTAGTTTTTTTGTAGTTTTTGCCTTTTTTTAGTTTTTTCAGTTTTGACGTCACCTGATCCAGTTTTTTCAGGTGACGTCACCTGACACATCCATCCATCCATCCATCCACAGACAACTTATTTTTATATATATAGATATATATATATATATATATATATATATATATATATATATATATATATATATATATATATATCTATATATATAAAAATAAGTTGTCTGTCTGTGGATGTGTGGATGGATGTGTGGATGGATGTGTCAGGTGACGTCACCTGAAAAAACTGGATTAGGTGACGTCAAAACTGAAAAAACTAAAAAAAGGCAAAAACTACAAAAAAAAAACTAAAAACTAATAAAAAAAATAAAAAAGCTAAAAAACTAAAAAAACTATAAAGGTAAAAACCAATAAAAAACTAAAAAAAAAACTGAAAAAACTAAAAAAAGGCAAAAACTACAAAAAAAAACTAAAAACTAATAAAAAAAGTAAAAAAGCTAAAAAACTAAAAAAACTAAAAAAACTAAAAAAAGGTAAAAAACTAAAAAAAATAAAAAATAAAAAAAAACTAAAAAAAAGGAAAAAACTGAAAAATAAGCTAAAATAAAGGTAAAAACCAATAAAAAACTAAAAAAAAAAAGGAAAAAACTAATAAATGACGACACTCAAAGAGAATGCGACCAGGACAAAAAACTAAAAAAAAAGGCAAAAACTACAAAAAAACTAAAAACTAATAAAAAAAATAAAAAAGCTAAAAAACTAAAAAAACTAAAAAAAGGTAAAAAACTAAAAAAACTAAAAACTAAAAAAAAACTAAAAAAGGTAAAAACTAAAAGAACTAAAAAAGAAAAAAATAAATGACGACACTCAAAGAGAAAGCGACCAGGACAAAAGGAATGTTCGATTAGCAATCAACAAAGCACCGGGACACAGGGAGTATAAATGACGACCAGGACACAAGTAAAAAAAAAAATTAACAAAACTAAAAAGAAGGTACAAACTACAAAAAAACTAAAAAGAAAAAAAAACTAAAAACTAATAAAAAAACTAAAAAATCTAAAAATCTAAATAAACTAAAAAAGAAAAAAAAAGGAAAAAAATAAAGGAGAAAAACAAAACTAAAAAACGAATGTATATACAGACCGGTACACCGGGATACAAATGACGACCGGGACACAGGGAATATAAATAACGACCGGGACACAGGGACACAACTACAACGGGGACACCGGGGGAAACAGGGGGATATAAATGACGACCGGGACAAAAAAACTAAAAAGAAATAAAAACTAAAAACTAATAAAAAAAACTAAAAAATCTAAAAATCTAAATAAGCTAAAAAAGAAAAAAAAAGGAAAAAAATAAAGGAGAAAAACAAAACTAAAAAACGAATGTATATACAGACCGGGACACCGGGATACAAATGATGACCGGGACGCGGGACACAGGGAATATAAATGACGACCGGGACACAGGGACACAACTACAACGGGGACACCGGGGGAAACAGGGGGATAACCTGACAATCTATTTATATGCAAAGACAATGGGACAGCAAAGAATGTTGTATATTCGCAAGTTTTACGTAGTTAAAACCATATATATATATATATATCTATATTCACAGGTGGGACATAGGGACACAACTACAATGGCGCGTAACTATTATGGCGCGTAACGACTTACGCGCGCGGGGGGGCTTGGGGGGGGCGCGAAGCGCCCCCACCAACTAGGTGTTGGGGTGGCGCGAAGCGCCACCCCAACAGCTAGTATATATATATATATATATATATATATATATATGGTTTTAACTACGTAAAACTTGCGAATATACAAAATTCTTTGCTGTCCCATTGTCTTTGCATATAAATAGATTGTCAGGTTTACCGACTCTTGAACATGCAACATATAATGGTCCATGGGAAAAAAATCTGTATTCAGATCTATACCTCATGATTCTAATGATTGCCCTTGAGCTTTGTTGATGGTGATTGCTAATCGACCATTCCCTGTCCCGGTGTCCCGGTCGTCATTTACATCCCCCTGTTTCCCCCGGTGTCCCCGTTGTAGTTGTGTCCCTGTGTCCCGGTCGTCATTTATATTCCCTGTGTCCCGGTCGTCATTTGTATCCCGGTGTCCCGGTCTGTATATAAATTCGTTTTTTAGTTTTGTTTTTCTCCTTTATTTTTTTCCTTTTTTTTTCTTTTTTAGCTTATTTAGATTTTTAGATTTTTTAGTTTTTTTATTAGTTTTTAGTTTTTTTTTCTTTTTAGTTTTTTTGTCCCGGTCGTCATTTATATCCCCCTGTTTCCCCCGGTGTCCCCGTTGTAGTTGTGTCCCTGTGTCCCGGTCGTCATTTATATTCCCTGTGTCCCGGTCGTCATTTGTATCCCGGTGTACCGGTCTGTATATACATTCGTTTTTTAGTTTTGTTCTTCTCCTTTATTTTTTTCCTTTTTTTTTCTTTTTTAGTTTATTTAGATTTTTAGATTTTTTAGTTTTTTTATTAGTTTTTAGTTTTTTTTTTCTTTTTAGTTTTTTTGTAGTTTTTACCTTCTTTTTAGTTTTGTTAATTTTTTTTTTACTTATGTCCTGGTCGTCATTTATACTCCCTGTGTCCCGGTGCTTTGTTGATTGCTAATCGAACATTCCTTTTGTCCTGGTCGCTTTCTCTTTGAGTGTCGTCATTTATTTTTTTCTTTTTTAGTTCTTTTAGTTTTTACCTTTTTTAGTTTTTTTTAGTTTTTTAGATGAAAATTTTTTTTAGTTTTTTCCTTTTTTTCTTTTTAGTTTTTTATTGGTTTTTACCTTTATGTTAGCTTATTTTTCAGTTTTTTCCTTTTTTTTTTAGTTTTTTTTTATTTTTTATTTTTTTTTAGTTTTTTACCTTTTTTTAGTTTTTTTAGTTTTTTTAGTTTTTTAGCTTTTTTACTTTTTTTATTAGTTTTTAGTTTTTTTGTAGTTTTTGCCTTTTTTTAGTTTTTTCAGTTTTTTTTTTAGTTTTTTATTGGTTTTTACCTTTATTTTAGCTTATTTTTCAGTTTTTTCCTTTTTTTTAGTTTTTTTTAGTTTTTAGTTTTTTTAGTTTTTTACCTTTTTTTAGTTTTTTTAGTTTTTTTAGTTTTTTAGCTTTTTTATTTTTTTTATTAGTTTTTAGTTTTTTTTTTCTTTTTTAGCTTATTTAGATTTTTAGATTTTTTAGTTTTTTTATTAGTTTTTAGTTTTTTTTTCTTTTTAGTTTTTTTGTCCCGGTCGTCATTTATATCCCCCTGTTTCCCCCGGTGTCCCCGTTGTAGTTGTGTCCCTGTGTCCCGGTCGTCATTTATATTCCCTGTGTCCCGGTCGTCATTTGTATCCCGGTGTACCGGTCTGTATATACATTCGTTTTTTAGTTTTGTTCTTCTCCTTTATTTTTTTCCTTTTTTTTTCTTTTTTAGTTTATTTAGATTTTTAGATTTTTTAGTTTTTTATTAGTTTTTAGTTTTTTTTTCTTTTTAGTTTTTTTGTAGTTTTTACCTTCTTTTTAGTTTTGTTAATTTTTTTTTTACTTATGTCCTGGTCGTCATTTATACTCCCTGTGTCCCGGTGCTTTGTTGATTGCTAATCGAACATTCCTTTTGTCCATGGCAAAACTAAAAACTTAAGTTTTGTTCGTTCAAAACTATTGTTCAGCCAGAGTCTTGGCTGAACTTTTCGTTAAGAAGTAATGATGCCTAGGTTATTTCAAAAAATGGATTTTTAACCGGGAACTTTTATTGTAAGCGTGTTATTGTTTGTTATTTTCTTTGCTGAAGACGGCCCTTAGATATAGGGCCGAAATATTCAAATAGGTTTGGTTCGTTCACTGTCTTGGGACAATAGTCCTCACTATTCTCTCTTCTGCATATATATCTTAGTATATTAGGGAAAATCAGAAACTTAATTTTTTGTTAAAAAATTTCCTTCGTGTGCAGTTATGCAGCTTTTTGTAGCAGCGGGTGGCAAATAAAATAAGGAGAAGCATGAGTGAAAAGAAAAAAAAATAGGCTGAAAATACGTAGGATCAAGCTATTTAAGAAGATATAACTTTCCTTTGAAAGTATAGTTGTCCTTGGGAATTATGTTCAAATTCTTACGGATGAAAAGTTGTCGCCAAGTTTCAATAATTGGTTTTTATGGCACTTGGTTTTAACCAAGTGACATATAGCAATCGCAAATTCTGTCGGTCTGTCGGTCCCGGTTTTGCTACTTTAGGCACTTCTAGGTAAGCTAGGGCGATGAAATTTGGCAGGTGATCAGGGACTGGACCAGATTAAATTAGAATTTTCTAATTAGAATTAAATTAGAATTATTCTAAATTAGAATTAGAATTAGAATTCTAAATTAGAATTAGAATTTCCTCGGCACGCTTTCTTTTCTTACTTTCTCTATCAGCAGCAAGTTTTTTGGCATAGACTCTTTGAGCAGCTTCCTCGACTGTTGCCATTGTAGGTTCTTCAGTCATTTTACAGTTAAACATTTTTCCGTGAACGCATGTCTTAAATACCATTAATGACGTCACCGTCATAGCAAAAATGACGACAACTAACTTCATGACGTCAGTCGACACAGAAACATGACGTCACCTGACAGACAGACACACAGACAGATAACTTATTTTTATATATAGATATATATATATATTTATATATACATATATATATACATATATATATATATATATACTAGCTGTTGGGGTGGCGCTTCGCGCCACCCCAACACCTAGTTGGTGGGGGCGCTTCGCGCCCCCCCCAAGCCCCCCCGCGCGCGTAAGTCGTTACGCGCCATAATAGTTACGCGCCATTGTAGTTGTGTCCCTATGTCCCACCTGTGAATATAGATATATATATATATATATGGTTTTAACTACGTAAAACTTGCGAATATACAACATTCTTTGCTGTCCCATTGTCTTTGCATATAAATAGATTGTCAGGTTATCCCCCTGTTTCCCCCGGTGTCCCCGTTGTAGTTGTGTCCCTGTGTCCCGGTCGTCATTTATATTCCCTGTGTCCCGGGTCCCGGTCATCATTTGTATCCCGGTGTCCCGGTCTGTATATACATTCGTTTTTTAGTTTTGTTTTTCTCCTTTATTTTTTTCCTTTTTTTTTCTTTTTTAGCTTATTTAGATTTTTAGATTTTTTAGTTTTTTTTATTAGTTTTTAGTTTTTATTTCTTTTTAGTTTTTTTGTCCCGGTCGTCATTTATATCCCCCTGTTTCCCCCGGTGTCCCCGTTGTAGTTGTGTCCCTGTGTCCCGGTCGTTGGGTCGTCATTTATACTCCCTGTGTCCCGGTGCTTTGTTGATTGCTAATCGAACATTCCTTTTGTCCTGGTCGCTTTCTCTTTGAGTGTCGTCATTTATTTTTTTCTTTTTTAGTTCTTTTAGTTTTTACCTTTTTTAGTTTTTTTTTAGTTTTTAGTTTTTTTAGTTTTTTACCTTTTTTTAGTTTTTTTAGTTTTTTAGCTTTTTTATTTTTTTTATTAGTTTTTAGTTTTTTTGTAGTTTTTGCCTTTTTTTTTAGTTTTTTGTCCTGGTCGCTTTCTCTTTGAGTGTCGTCATTTATTAGTTTTTTTCCTTTTTTTTTTAGTTTTTTATTGGTTTTTACCTTTATTTTAGCTTATTTTTCAGTTTTTTCCTTTTTTTTAGTTTTTTTTTATTTTTTATTTTTTTTAGTTTTTTACCTTTTTTTAGTTTTTTTAGTTTTTTTAGTTTTTTAGCTTTTTTACTTTTTTTATTAGTTTTTAGTTTTTTTTTGTAGTTTTTGCCTTTTTTTAGTTTTTTCAGTTTTTTTTTTAGTTTTTTATTGGTTTTTACCTTTATAGTTTTTTTAGTTTTTTAGCTTTTTTATTTTTTTTATTAGTTTTTAGTTTTTTTTGTAGTTTTTGCCTTTTTTTAGTTTTTTCAGTTTTGACGTCACCTAATCCAGTTTTTTCAGGTGACGTCACCTGACACATCCATCCACACATCCATCCATCCATCCATCCACAGACAACTTATTTTTATATATATAGATATATATATATATATATATATATATATATATATATATATATATATATATATATATATATATATATGTTTTTAACTAAGTAAAACTATCGAATATACAACATTCTTCGCTGTCCCATTGTCTGTACATATAAATATATTGTCAGGTTTACCGACTCTTGAACATGCAACATATAATTGTCCATGGGAAAAACAATCCGTATTCAGATCTATACCTCATTATTCTAATGATTGCCCTTGAGCTTTGTTGATGGTGATTGCTAATCAAACATTTCTTGTGTCCCCAAGCCCCCCCCCCCCCCCCTCCGCACGCGTAAGTCGTTACGCGCCATATTAGCTACGCGCCTTTGTAGTTGTGTCCCTGAGTCCCACCTGTGAATATAGATAGATAAAATAACGCTTTACCAACTCAGCTTCTTCGGCTTGAATACATTCGTTTTTGAATTTGTATATGATGAAATAATTCAGACGTCATATGCGGACAGACAGACAAACACACAAAGAAACAACTTATTTTTTCTTAAATACTTATAATGACGTCATATACTAAGCATCGTCATAACAAACATGACGACAACTAATTTCATGACGACATACAGCTCAATCCTTATAATGACGTCAGGCGACAGACAGACAAACAACTTATTTTTATATATATAGATATAAATATATATTGATATATTTAATATTGATATATTTAATAATATATTGATATATTTAATATATATGAATATATTGATATATTTAACATGATATATTTAGTATAATTTGATATATTGATATATTTAAGAGCTTATATTGATAACTTTTAGCAGATCCCGTCTTTTCCTTCTTAGCACCGACGGCAACGTTGAATCCCGTAAACTAGTCCACTTCGAACAAAAAAAAATACAATTTTTTAGTAAAAAAAATTTTTCTAGTAATACTCCATTATCAAGCGAAGGCTTGTTTAATTATAAATATAATATTTAATTTAAATAAGATAATTAGTTTAACTTTAATCATATGTAATTTAACTTTACATTGTTATGTTGTGTAGAGGTTTTAGACTGTTCTATTACGAGATTCGAAACGAACATCCTATTACGAACATCCTCAAGCATTAATTTTTGAATTGAACACTATGTTTCCATTGAACTTGTTTCTACAACTGAAAAATCGTAAAGAATCATGTGTTACTCTGAGGTTCGGTGCCTCTTTAGAGGTTTAAAGAGAAAATTTCAATGGTAGGGATTATTGGATTTGGAAGAAGTATTATAAGGCATCAAGTAGTATCTGTCATTTAGCATTTTTGCAAATAAATATAAAAAAAAAATTAAATTTACCAACGTTTTTGAATTACTGCACGAGTTTTTAGTACGTTGATTCTGGCTAAGAACAAAATTGAACTACTAAAGAAATTTTCATTAAATAATGCCACTTCTGAAATGAACCATATTTTCAAGAGATTAGTCCAAAATTATTAAAAATAAAACTTCAACTTTAAAAATTTTGTCAGAGGTGGGATTTGAACCCACGCCCGTGAACCCACGGAGACCCCGGGTCTGGCGCCTTAGACCACTCGGCCATCCTGACTTGTTTAAATGGATGTTTTAATTACAATATGTTATATTTATTCTTATGTTTGCCATCTAAAAGAAGCTTAATTAGAGGTTTATTACCTTAAGGTTAAGTTTTTAATAGATATAATATGAAAAAAACTTCGTTTTCTTAAAGAGTTAAAGAGGCTGCGTCCCAAAGTCGAACCTTAAAACGTACAGGAATTAGAAGAGGCAGAGGCCTTGCACATGAGTGTTCTGGTCCGTGGGTTCACGGGCGTGGGTTCAAATCCCACTTCTGACAAAATTTTTAGAGTTGAAGTTTTATTTTTAATAATTTTGGACTAATCTCTAGAAAATATGGTTCATTTCAGAAGTGGCATTATTTAATGAAAATTTCTTTAGTAGTTCAATTTTGTTCTTAGCCAGAATCAACGTACTAAAAACTCGTGCAGTAATTCAAAAACGTTGGTAAATTTAAAAATTTTTTATATTTATTTGCAAAAATGCTAAATGACAGATACTACTTGATGCCTTATAATACTTCTTCCAAATCCAATAATCCCTACCATTGAAATTTTCGCTTTAAACCTCTACAGAGGCACCAAACCTCAGAGTAACACATGATTCTTTACGATTTTTCAGTTGTAGAAACAAGTTCAATGGAAACATACTGTTCAATTCAAAAATTAATGCTTGAGGATGTTTGAAAGCTGGCTTTCAAATTGGCTTTTGCAAACATGTGTATTTTTTTCTATCGAATATGGTAAACTTCTTAATCTAAGTTCTTGTAGCTAGCCGATTAATATTTAAAAAACAACCCTAAGTTAATGTTATTGTTAAAACCGAGCTGTTTGTAAATCAGAATGGCTGAGTGGTCTAAGGTGACAGACTTGGGGAAAACTGGTATATGAATGTCCTGGCCTTCGAAACAAAGCTTGGGTGTTAATTTTGAACGATTTTTGATCATGTTCAATTATTATCTAACAAAAATATTCCATTTCGGAAGTGACATAATTTAAGAACCATTTCTTTAGTAGTTCAGTTATTAAGTTACACTTTATTAGAGCACTAGTGGTTATATGATGAAAAGTGAAAAAGGCATCTATACTTCCTGTGTGTGTTTTTTCGTTGCTATTTTTTGGAAAAAATTTATGGAAACAATGGCGGTTATAACTTGCGAGGGGGCCGTTTCGAAAGAATATTAAAAGTTCTGGTGTCCTTTTTAAGCGTTTATAGTGACTGGAGTTCATTCAGGCTCCATGTTCTTTCATGTCTCTTTAACCGCTCATGGATTAAAAGTGAACATAGCCATTTCGCTCAGATTAGTCGAAAGGTCAATAAATACGCGTCCAGGGATAACAAGACCGGCTTAGCCCAAAGGGTAAAGGATCTAAAGTATGCATTGTTCACACACAGGTTTTATCAAAACCTACACGCTAGTGTGGCCATTTTTTAGCGAGCTTTTAGCAATTTTTTACGTGTTTCCGGCCACTTCGTATTTCTGGAACAACAAAGGTGGTCATAGAAACTTGGAGGGGGGTTCATTCAATCAAAAATTGAAAGTCTTGGGAGACTTTTTAAGGTCAAAAGTAAAAAAGGGGCAATCAGCCTTTCTTTTGTCTTCGAGCTGCCGATTATCAGCCCCCCCCCCCCATAGCACCAGATCAAAATTTGTAGATATTCAAAAAGTTCAATAAGCATGCTTACAGGAATTACCCTCATATCCACAAAGGAAGGGCCCTAAATTATGTGAATTACTTTTGGTTCAAAGAAAAATTTCATGGCAGAAATAATAAAGCTTTAATAAGGAAGGAATGTTTGTTCTTATGTGTCTGTTAAGCTTAGAATTTTCAGGGATTGTTCCATAAGTCCTTAGGCCAAGTAAACCAAAATATACGAACCGATTTTCTGAAAAAGGCAAGCATTTGAGGTTTTTTTTTTATCGGCTTGAGAATTACAGTCTGAAGTCCTTAGGTCGAGTTGACCCCAATGCACAAATACATATTTAGCAAAGAGAGATCGAGCTGCGCACGGTCCCTGGTACCTGGTACGTGGCATGCTTGATGGATATGAATCTGAGGTCACTTATATGAGAGATGTTTTTGTTTTTTTACGTAAGTCTAATTACAGTTTTTAGTGCTACATTTAGTACGGTTTCGCAATAAGAGGGTTGCTGTTATCCCACAAGACCCATATTACAAGCCAGTTAGTGTTCCCGAGAATCAAGGAAGACGAGTAAAAAAATCATCTACTCCCTCTCCTTATATGTTTATCTGAGTGCCAAAAAATAATTCAGCCCTTAGCCCTCCTACACACACACACACACGCTGAAAGAACCACTGACCCTCCTTTCTAACTACCTTTGCACAACTGTACACCAGAATATATAGTTTTAAAAATATTCCATTAAGCTTTCAAATGAGAATAACCAGTTTACTAAAGCTCGCAAATATACTACATTAACCGTTTATTTTTGCATGTTCAGAAAGAAACGCGTTAATGTGCGGTATCGCAACCATTAGAAAGAAATCAACAATCAAGAAGTTCTAATTTTATTTAGATGGGAGCAGAAAAAATCCCCCCTCCCTACATTTGGAAAAACTATTTGCACCTGATAACTATTTGATGACAATCATGCCTGGTTGATTACATTTATTTGAAAACATGTTTTCTCTTTTTTTTTAGCTCTGGAGTCTCTTCCAAATATTGTGTCCAGGACTACCTTCTAATTCCCAGTGGTTCCGCCAATGGAGAATCACCTACACAAGACAGGTACTGTGGTGGTGCCCTGAATCCTAATCATGGATAATATGAAAAAAACTTCGTTTTCTTAAAGAGTTAAAGAGGCTGCGTCCCAAAGTCGAACCTTAAAACGTACAGGAATTAGAAGAGGCAGTTGGGGGGCTGCCGCCCCCCAAACCCCCCGCTTTTAAAGACTCTTTTGTACAGGTTTTTTGTTTTTTTGCTAACCCCCCACTCTTGGCTTCGGAAAGGCCCTCTTTTAATTAACAAAAAATTGAAATGAATGAATAATGGAATAACTTCGAAAAATGTTAAACACAAGAGGACAGGAGAACCATTGCGCCGAAACTAGTAATTAGTAACAATGAAGTCCCCCCACAAAAAAAAACCTGTACAAAAGAGTCTTTAAAAGCGGGGGGTTTGGGGGGCGGCAGCCCCCCAACTGCCTCTTCTAATTCCTGTACGTTTTAAGGTTCGACTTTGGGACGCAGCCTCTTTCACTCTTTAAGAAAACGAAGTTTTTTCATATTATTTCTGTACGTTTTTCTACAATCCATGGTGGATGTAATTTAATAATTCCTGTACTCCTCGTAGAGGAATTAGGAGAGGAAGTTGGGTGGCTGCCGCCCCCCAACCCCCCCGCTTTTAAATCATTGTATAAAATAGAAAAAAAAAATAGATAGAATGACCGAAATGTTTCTTTTGCTCATAAGAAGCTAATATTCTGTTATCTCTCAAATGATAAGCAGTCCAGGTGTTAACAAAATTATACACTTTTATTTTGATCGCTACGTCCAAAAGCCTATAATAAAGAATTTATTCTAAAAATGCCTTCTCATATAGGAAACATCTTTAGGTAATTATAGTAAATTATATATTATTTATCTTATTTAGCAACTATTTATATAAAATAAGTAAATATCCACGTTTCATTAAATCGAGAAAAACTTAAACTTCTTCAAAACATTTGAAAATTCACCTAAAAATTGGCAATGAGCACTTAAAGGCTATAAAATATATACTTAAAGCACATTTATATCACACTTATTTCGGACATCGCTGAGGATTGCCCCAGTTGCAAAGTCCCCAACAGGGTCAAAAGTCAGTTCTTTTGGACATGTATCTTACAGCTCCAGTCAACTCGTGCATTTCTGGAATGGAGCTGGATTTTTATGATGCTTGCAGTCATTCTCGCCGTGCCGAGCTGATTATTTTGATGTACTTGAATGTTGATATTCGTAACTTTTAAGAATTTCAAAAATTAACATGGGACTATTAGACTATTAGGACTATAAGAAGACTATTAGGAGAGGCAAACCCCCCGCTTTTAAAGACTCTTTTGTACAGGTTTAATTTTTTTTCATATTAATTCTGTACGTTTTTCTACAATCCATGGTGGATGTAATTTAATAATTCCTGTACTCCTCGTACAGGAATTAGGAGAGGAACCCCCCCCCCGCTTTTAAATCATTGTATAAAATAGAAAAAAAAAATAGATAGAATGACCGAAATGTTTCTTTTGCTCATAAGAAGCTAATATTCTGTTATCTCTCAAATGATAAGCTGTCCAGGTGTTATCAAAATTTTTTTGATGTTGTGAAAAAAACCCGCCCATAAGGGACTTGAACCCTTGACCCAAGGATTAAAAGTCCCACGCTCTACCGACTGAGCTAATCACTTGCATGTGTGTAAATATAACTTCTCAATAACTTTTAAAAATTTCAAATTAACATGGGCTCTTATGGAGATTAATTAAGTAGCTAATGCGTGGTTTCTGGAAAACAGGGAAGGAGTTATCGGATCGAGCTGAAATTTCGCGGATAAGCTCCTGGGCCGTAGGGAACCTTAACTTGTGAATTTCAGCCCAATCGGACAACGTTAAAAGGGGGGGGGGGTTGGTTGGGGGGTCGAAACTTTCGGGGGGTTAAGATTTTCCTACGAAACTTTCCAGGAAAATTACTCGGAGAATTCCGCATCGAATGAGTCTTCGTACACCCAGATCCGATGTCGGATGTGACCTGTAGGCGTCTAGTAGAGGCACGAGTGTGCCTCCTTGATGTTACGAACATGCCAATGATCTACACCTGAGAGAGAAAACCTGAAGCATGTAGATAACCATTGGCAGATTCAGAAGAGCAAGGGTACCCCTCTCTTAGCTAAGGTGAAGTTTAGTTTAGCACAAATTTTATTTATATTATACGAGGTAATCTTGCAAGAGCATTCCCCTTCTATAACAGCAACAATAACAATTTTACCTTATATTATCAAGCTAATTCCTTTTAATGTTGCTGGGGAAGTACTCTGATTTAGAATTAGTTTCAAATTTCGCTTTTTTCCAATATTTTCAGCATGCCTAGCTTTTAAAAGGTTCGTGCAAAAAAATTGGCCACTTGTTATAAAAAGTGGCGGACAATATGAAAAAAAAAGATGGAGACAATTCTGAAATATTTGTCAAAAACTAAAGTAACTTGGATTAAAAACGGCAGCTATAAAAGAACAGCTAATGGAGTTCTAATGATAAGAAAGAGGCGTGAATGGCATTATTATTGCAACTAGTTTAGAAGGAGAATCCTTCATCGACTCAACTTACATAAATTTGTCGGGCAAAAAAAAGGTTATCGTCAAACTTCTAGCACCCCTCTTCCCAATCCACAACGGATAATAAGGCCATACGAAGCATATCCTATGTACATACCACCTTCCTTTAGGACTCCTCTTGTGGTAAAGGAATAGTAGCATGTCGAAGAAGTACCACATTAAAGACCCCTTCACGGCTGTTGAAATAGGAACTCGAGAACTCAGAGCCGACCAAATACATTCGGCCATTCGTGGAAAAGACTAACTTTATAATATTTTGTTGAAGACCATTTTATTTTCTTCATTTTCCTCTATACTCCGCTTAGTTTCTTCTTTTTTATTTAATATTCATTTAATTTAATTTAATCATTTAATTTAATTTAAATCATTTAAGATAAATCAATAATAATAGCTCTTGAGAGGCATCTTGACAATTTTAAAGAATCAAAAAATTACCCTGCCAGTTGGCTAGCAATTTTGTCAACGAGGCCAAAAGAGGGATCGTAACCATGAATGTAGGCTCCAACAAAGGCAGAATCAATGACCATCAAACCAGTAATGGATCCAGGGAATACTCCGTTTGATATACCATTCTAAATTGGATAAACACAATTACAACAAATAATATTGAAATTCCCAAATAAAACAAAGCATATGACCAGGGTTGCCAACTTGACACATTTTATGTCAAAAGGACATATTCTCATTTGCCGGGGCATAATGATATTAAAGGCATAAAATGACACATTTTAAAAATTTGGGATATAAAAGGGTTGCAGAATGAGAATTCTGCAAATTTGTGATATAAAACGAAACATTTCTCAACTGGATATATATTTTGGTAAACTAAATGTCATCTTTCACCAAAGTAGTACTTTTCTCGTTTGTCTTTTTTTGCATCAAGGTTTTGCCAGAGATGTCGTAAATAAAGGTTTTACTCCAAAGCAAGGGATTTACATGTTTATATGAGTTTCATGCTTTCAAACTAAGTCATTTGGTATGAATGTGGATACTTTTTTTTCGTTTTCATTGTATTTAATGTTAACTGGGCGCTTTGAAAGAAGTTTAATAAGCGTCTTTTCGTCCATAATACGACTTAAAAAAAAACCTCTAGTTTTTTAGATTTCAAGATGGATATATTTTAGCTGAAAATGACACATTTTTGGATTCTCAGGGGACACATCCATCGACCGAAAAGTTGGCAACCCTGTATAAGACTAGTCAAAATATATGAATAGTTCACAGAAGCAATTTGTTCAAGATTCGTAAGCGTGAAAGGGAAACTCAAGGGCTGATTTTCTTCCTGCAAACTTCTAACATTTTAAAACATGAACGCTATAATCCACAAATAATATGTCTGATTTCTATAGTTTATGAAATCTAATTCTATTTTTGTTTAATTATACAGTAATGCTTGGAATACAGCTTGAGAAACCAAATAATCTACTCTATTAAATACTTCAGTTATCCTGGACCGCAGGGTTTCATTTGACATATAGCTTCTGTGAAAGATGTGGAGATGAGCTTCTGTGAAAGTCTAAATTTGCAGCTCAGGGGTTTTTTTAGGCAAAGCAGTGTGATATGTTAAATTGGATCTTATGTTAGAGAGCATGCAAAATTATTTATATGCTAATCCAAATTAGTTGGAACGATATAGAATAATCAGGGCAACAAATTAAAATAGCACACATTTCCAATCGTAAAGCCCAATGACATGGGTCATCTTTTTTCTCCAAGATCCAATAGGCAAGGAATTCCAGTACCAGGGCCAAAATAAAATTTGGCAGATATTTTGACAGTCACTACGATAGATAACCCTTAATTTAACAAAGAGTTATAAAGAATCGCAGTAATAGTATAAAACATGCGTGAGCCAAATTTTCTTTCAGTGGTCCAAGAAAGTTCAGTGATCCCCATATAAGGGGTTAGGTTCAAACTAAGAAAATATATTTTTATAACTGTTACACATTCAAACTATTGTATCTTCATGTCCCCTGAATTTTTAAACTAATCAAAAGAGCTGTAACTGACTACAACTTTTCATTGTCTCTCAACAGACAGCATTAGTAAAAATGGCCATCCAAGTCCATAAAGATGTTTAAGAGAACAGATGCATGGCAAAGCCAGATGGTTCTTGCATCTACAGATGTGAATAATACCTAGTGCCAAAAGCGGTCGAAAAGTAATGCATTGTCACAGTAAAATCTCATGCAGTAGGCCTACATATAGTGGAGAAATTAAATTTGCTTGTAGTTCACTCAATTAAAAGACTTCAGTTATATAAATAAATTTTTGTTATATTTTAGTGATGATCTGCCTCTAGAATATTTGCATATGACTGGCAAGATTATTCAATAGTCAAATACAGCTCATTACACACTAAATATTGCGGAAATAGGTTCTCTGGTAAACCACAGCAGGGGATGCCAGACAGTCATTACCATCTTCAAAAGCAATATAAATCAATGTTTCCTTTCTGCAGAAATGTTTCAACTTTCAAATTTATTTTTTTAGGCTTAAAAATATAAACAATA
>NC_088883.1:11299057-11378683 GCF_032884065.1 Artemia franciscana | reverse complement strand
TAACAATTTACACACCAAACTTGAATGCAACAACAACTCAGGAAAAAACATAAAACAGCAGAATTTCAAGGAGAAATTCACTTTAAGTAGATGAGTTGGGTTTCGACTAAAATGGAATTAATACTCCTTCGACCACCTCTAGTCACGTAGTCTAGGGAATGTTCAGGTATTCATACACGAGAAAAGTGAAAATAACATAAAACAAGCCATTTTTATGGTTTTTTTATACAAAAAAGAATCATTAGTAATAGGTAGGCCTCAGCCAAAATGAAATCTTGGTTACAGAACTTGTAACCTCAAAATAAACCAAAACATTTCTCTCTTTTTTTTTAATAAACTACTCGAGACTAAATGGCGGAGGACTGGATAGACCGTATTGACCAGAAGAAAAACGAATATTCCTTCAAAATTTTATCAGTGGTTTAAGGTTTTGCCACTAAAACTAAAATTCAAAAAACATAATTTGAAAGCTAGTCTCCATTTATTTCATTAAATAGAATATTCCATTGTATCGGATGATCCATTATTTTGTTACGTTAGAGATTTGCGCTCATTATGTCGGTTTCGAGTCGTTTTTCATTGGTGCTGAGTGAACACGTGAAGGTTGCTTTTTTTCCTACTAGATCTCCAATGCAAAACAAATCGTAACTGGAAGGTTGGTAACTTATTTTGTTTGTAATTTATTGCAGCAACTTGGACATGTCCACTGTCCTTGGCTGCAAAGCATATATATATATGCTGATGACACTGCCCTGGTAATAGCTGAGAAAACACCTCTTCTTTTACAATCAATGATGCAAAAAGCATTGAATAATGTTCAACAATGGTGCAACGAGAGTAATATGACATTATCACCTGAGAAAACAGTTGGTATACTATTATCAAAAAATAATAATACTGCAGTACCACAAGTAAATGTTGTAAATCAGACTAGCAGGCTGAATGACTCTTTCTGCTACCCATGGCTAATTTTTCGTAGTAAAATGACATGGTTGAGACACATAGAGTATTTGTTAGGTAATATTAGGAGTAGATTAAACCTTATAAATTTAATGTGCCTAGGGAAAAGGGGTGCTCCTTTTAAATGTCTTAGTAAAATTAAAAAGGCTGTTATTGTAAGTAAGTTGATTATGGTAGCTTTATATATGGTGATGCTAGACAGAAGAACCTAAAAAAGTCAGATACAGTGTTCCACAGCTTACTCGAGGCGATCCATTGGCTGCCTAAATAGTACCCCTATTCCAGCAATGATGATTGAACTGGGGGTGAGCACGCTTAAGCTACGACTGACAGGTTACTTGTGATGTATTTCACTAAAAAGCTAGTTTAAACGAGGATATAATCAAGATGGAAATTATAAATACTTATAGTAGTGATGTTCATTTTAAGGATGGGAATACTTCAACTTTTTATAGGTGTAATAATTTGCTTTCAAACGAAGGCCTATATATAGTAACCATTAATTAGATAGTTTTTGAGGATAATATATTGAATAATCTATATGCAATAAAGAGTAATGTGTATTCTCCTGTACCTGACCGTGGGGGTGATAATAAATTGACTCTTAAACATGACTGGCAAAGACAAACGGACCACTTAAGAGATCATATACAAATTTTTACTGATTGCTCGAAGTCAGATAAGGGTGCTGGCTGTGCAGTGGTGGTCCCCAGTATGTCAGTTTCATGTAGCTTTAAGTTACCAGGCAGCCTGTCTATTCTTTCAATTGAGATGATTGCTATATATAAGGCATTGGAATTTATTAAGTCGCATGGGTATGCCCGGAGTTGGGTGATACGCTCTGACTCAGCATCAGCCTCTAAGTACCTGATTAATGAGTATGGACATGAACATTATATTAGATCTGTTGCTGTTACTGTTTTTAGATCGAGGACAGGTCATGCCATAACACGTTCAGTTTTACATAAATGGGGGAGAGTTAGCTGAATAGAGGTGTGATATACATACTAGTGCCAGTGATTTAAGCAGGAACACTTTGTACAACGTCCTAGTCCAAAGATATCTTAATTGTTACATGGCATGTGCCAAAATTTTATTTGTGTGTCTCTCAAAGTGACGTGGCTTCATAAGCCCAAGTTTTAAAAGAGGATCGTTCGTATACGAGCGGTTGATTCGCTCAAGCGTCAACTAAACAACAACAACAACAACTGGAAGGTTAAAGGGCCGGAAGCACACTACAGGCTATATAAGTTAATGTCGTCCGTAAAACTGTTTCCTGATTTTAGCAGGCTCCGTAGGTATATCAACTGAGTTGTCCACTTAATTATTTCGTCTCTTACTATGACATGAATGGGAGATGGGATGGGACATCTTGTAGCGCGCATGACTTCTTTTATCTTCTTTGGATTAATGGACATGTCAAAGGTGTTTAATGCGGATTCTAGTTATAGTTTAATGCGGATATCGTCGGCGTACGCTAGGGTGTCTATGGTGGCCCGCCTAATGGACAAGCCCTCTTTGTTTTCTAGAAGTGACAGGATGGTGTGTAAAAAAGAAGCCTGAGTAGTTGGGGATAAAGTATGCAGCCTTTCAACAACCCGAATTTGTTGCAAGCTCTTCTGTCTGGCCTACTGGCCCAGAACGTGACTGCAGTTGTTGCGGTACATATTTTTAATAACTGTCTATTAAGTTTTCGGACACACCATAGTGGGGAATAATATACTACAGCATGTTTCACTGCAAAAAATCAAAGACCTGCTTAAAATCAACATATAGTTATACACATATCTACAAGTTGGCTCACTACAAAAATCTGACCCGTAGTAGATCTTCCAGGACAGAAACTGACCTGATAATCACCCTTGAAGTGGTCTGTAATTGCTCAGATTTGGTTTAGGGGAATCCTTATTTGAATTTTAGCTGGCTGGCTAGTGAAGCTAATGGGTCGGTAACTTTCGAAGTCATCTTCACGGCCTTCCTTATGGAACTGTACGATTACCACTTTCGTCCATGCTTTTGGAAAATAGCCTGTGTCCAAATGTCAAAAACCCTTTTACGAAGTATGTTTTCTAGCAAATTAGAACCAAATTTAAATAGTTCGCAAGGGACACCGTCGGGACCTTTATTATTCTTGAGCCTGTTAATGGCATCTTTAACGTCACTCAATAATAGCGAGGGACTGAGATCACACTCAACAGCTTTGATTGACAAGCTCACCGAGAAAAATCACGCAAGACTCCATTTCTTTTCAGTCAAATTTCACAGTCAAACGGCAGATTCTCGACAGCTTCCAGTGATAGCAAGTCCACTGGAAGAATTTGCTAATAAATCCTTTGTCTTTGTGACGATCAGCTAACACTGAGGCTCATAAAATGATTTTACGGTACCGCAGACTGTTAGTACGTGATTATTTACTAATTTAATTTTATGATTAATCGAATAACTGTAAAATTGTTAAACAACACTGATCATTGTGACATTAAATAACGACAACAATGGACTCTAAAATTTATATTGCCCTAATATCATTTCAGTGTCGACAACTGAGGGGGGCAGAAGTAAAAGAAATTGAAAAAAAATGACGAATCCACCCCCTCCCCAGATACTAAAAAATACATTTTATCCGAACGACATACATTCTTATGAATTCACAAAACTGTAACATTTGAGATCCAGCTGTAAGGTGTCATATAATTTTTTCCACGAAAAATCCTTAAGTATCTAAGGAAAATTGCAGAGACCCACAGAACATACACTACAAGCGTGTCAAAGCTAGTGAATTTATAATGAGGGTAAAACTGACCCAACCAATTCCCCTTTCTCCTTACTGTTCGGTGTCCCACTGGCCCGCGAAAGAAGCGAGTTTACTTGTTTTGTGTTTATATATTTCCCAATCAATTCAAGGTTCCGATTGCAAGTTTTTGGTCTGTGTGACAATCGAGTGAATAAAAGCCAGTTATATTTTCTAAGCCCGCTTTTTGTTATTCCTTCGGCCTTTCTATTTGGGAAGGGAGTTTTCTTGAAGCTTTTTAGTACATGCTGAGCCGTGACACCTACATTTACAGATTTTAGTAGGTATCCCCCCTGCCCCCTGCTTACCTTAATAGGAGTCTGCTAGCAATATATAGTCTATGTTCTACATGCGCATTTTCTAGTAGAAATCTAAATGATGTCAGGTTTCTATAAGTAACTTTAATGACAGTTGGAGCCAAATAATACAAAGGCTTTGATCTCGTTACCCCTTTTAGATGAATATTTTTCTAGATGATCTCATTTGCAACAACTAGGATAGACGCCAAAGTTAAGTTTTTAAATTCTTACCGGTTGAATTTCTTGACGTTCCAATGATCTCCTGAACATCATAGCAGAGTAGACAATGTTAGCAGCCCGCGTAGCTTGTATTGAAGAGGGATGGCGTAGAATGGCATCAATACCATAGAAATTGGAATTGACCATAATAGGCGATCTTCCACGGAGGTAAACATATTCTTCCCACCAATCGGAAACATAGTTAGTGGACCACCTAAAAAGATATAAAAACAGCTGAAACATGGAATGGTTGATATTATTTTGATAATAGATCCTGAACGATAGATTTTATTGTACTAAGCTATACTATTAGAATCAATTTTGTTCGTGAGGAACATCTTTGTCCAGGAATGGAGCATCGTTTATGGTTTAAATTATGAGCTTTTTTCTTAATTTTATTTTGCAATTTGTTTCCCCTTACTTTTACTTTTCACAGATATTTTAAGTAAGCTGCAATTATCTATTTATACCTTATTATTTGTTTTTATTTATATTTGAAGTTAGCATATATTTAAAGTAAAATTATTGATTTAAATGTAGTTAAATCCTGAATACAACTCAACAAGTAGCAGAAACAGCGCAAAAGAAGGAAAAAAAGAGCAACAATGATATTGGAGCGACACATTTATGGAGCTTTGATTTTCTTTCTTTTTTTAATATAAGTGATCCATTTATATATCATTTTTATGTGTATCCACCGCGTGAGCGGGGTTTGAAAACTTATCAGTGTTTTCACATTAGGGAAGTTCAATATGGTCTGAATAAGGCTGCCCACTGAACACGTGGCACAAAACGCGATTCCTAATGAAAGAACGTGATTCCACTTTCCTGTATCTATCTTCCTATTTTCTAGTCGTTGCATCTTTAGAGGAACTTACGATGAGATTTGCCAGTTCTAAGGATTTACCCAGGAAAGTGTTAAATGATGATTTTGGAGAAGTGATCTATTCAAGGCTACCAGGAGAGCTTATAGAGATGTAGCCCCCCCCCCCCTGGCTAAAGTTGTACATTCTATCGTGTTTGCATAAGTTCTCCTTTAAGCTTATAGAGTTGTAGTCCCCGCCCCATGGTAAAGCTGTACATTCTACCGTGTTTGCATAAGTTCTCCTTTAAGCTGGAACTACTTTAGACTGGTTGAGCCCATTCTATAGGACAGGGCTTAGCTCCATTTAAACAAGAATCACCACAGGCTGTAGAAATTAAACAATAGGAAAAAAGTCCAAAAATAATTGGACAAGACAAAGAAGTATCACCAAAAACATAAACTCTAAACCAAACGCACTAATCATTTTACTACTTTTTTTGCTTTACACTGGGCTAAAATAAAAGATTTACCTTTGTCACAATTCTTGACTCGTCATTATTGTGTCCATTCTTTACTCGATGTAAAATTATCGCTTTTTTGTTAATTTACAGTGCATCCCCACTTATCATACTGGAGGAGCCAAATTTTTTAATACATTTTCACTTTTATTTATATTAAGCTGCAATGGCGTCAATTCACGAAAATGCAAGGAGAGGAAATAAATGTATTTTTGGAGAACTAACAGAGGCAACTTTTTTCAAATTTTTCAAGAATGGGTACCAAGAAAAAGCATTTTTAATGCAAATACCCCAAAAGGTATTTCTCAAAGCTAGGGGAGCATATTCTCCCTCCCTTCCTCCCTCCTCGTGATTAACGTGGCTGTTGGTCTGACTACACAAAGAGATCCCAGTTCTACCAAAAGAGCAAAGTTAGAAAGTGCCTACATTTCTTTTATGTTTATCAATTACAGTCAATTGTTACTTTTACTTTGCAGCAAGAGGAATGTGTAAGATCTAATCTGAATCAAAGGGTACAATAACACAGTTTAATTGCATTTTATGTACACAAATAAATCTTCTTTAATACATATTGTGTCGTTCAAGCTTCCTGTGAATGATCCCTACTGGCATAGTCTTCTGATCAATTTGGCTAAATCAAAATATTCCAGGGCTTTCCACTTCTACTCCTTCAGTAATTCAAAACCAAATTTGGCTTCTGAAAATTGGCAACATCTCTAAATATGATGATCTACAGCACGAGGACATTCTACCGAACGTTCTGAAGGATTCCACATACACAGAAAAGGTTCCAGGTCTGGGCAGGGGTGGGGGCGGCTGCCCCCCCCCTCAGTATTCCTGACATTTGACATTAAATTCCTTGTATTTTATATTTTTACATTTCTATACTGTACCTCAACCCCCCCCCCAGATTATGAGGCCTAACACCACTAATGCATAAACATGGAGGCTTCTTTTAGGGCGTATAAATGAGCTCCCCTTTTAGAATGGAGGGACGCAAAAAAGTATAGAAAAGTATAAAAACTCTTTTATGGCTAACATAAGCCAAAACTAACGTGCCCTATGAAAATGACGAACAAATAAGAACATTTTCGAATCTATGGGGATGGAAACTTATGGGGAACCCAGTATGAGCACGACTTCTACCCTCAATTGTAATTCAACTTTGTTTCAAGCTTGCGTTGCTCAACAAGTTATCGACTGGGGTAATTTGAAAAGCGGTAGGTTGATGCATCGCACAAGAGATGAGGCCAATAAATATGGTTTGGGTTTTCTTATTGTAATCAACGTATCTGATCTGGTTCCGATTGTTATCAATGAACAGATGTTGGTACAACAAAACATTTTGTCTGCCTTTCTGATAGACACGAATTTGATATTTAAAGCCAATTCTAATCACATATGTGTATGAGAAAAGGAGTTATAACACATTTTGGAAAGACGTACACTTTCAACACCTTTTAAAACCATTCAAACTACAGCAAATTGGATTAAACCAATCCATCGTGCGTGTTTCCTTTTGAAAACATTTTACTTTGAGAAAACCCGCCTAATATCCCTCGTGTCTTCTTGGAAAATCTGGCCACCTTTATACGGAAAATAGCCAAAATTTGAAGATATAAATATTAATAAAACAAATCCTACAAGTTCCGTTAATTTTAAGCTTTCTGATAAAGAAACAGAGACATTATTTGATTCCTATCAATTATCCTACTCTATTGGCTAGGGTTCCAATCCGAGTGAATCTCCGGCATTTCTTTTTTAGGGGGGGGGGGAACTTTTGACTTAGAAATAAATAACAAAATAAAGCCGAAAATTAATATGGCTGAAAAAACTTACATGCGCTTGAGAATAAGATATCTCTGAAGCTTTTTTGCAATACCATTTCGGAATTCTCTCGCTAAACGTTCCATTCTGTGGTATTCATCATCATCCATTAATGGACGGACACTTCTTAGGTACTAAAAACAATATGACTATTTAATTTGTTGAGAAAACTAATGGCATATCAAAACACTTTAAATGTTTGAGTCACTTTCTATGTAAGTTCCTTATTGAAAACAATGTTGTCAAAATAATAATGCATAATAACAGTAAAATAATTGCAATGGTAAAAAATTACAACATGAATGAGATAGGGTATACCAGGGGCAATATTCAGGTTATTATGGAATTCATTCATTTTACCAGCTTGATGGTAGCCAAACCGGTAAAATAATTTGTGTTTCTAACATAATCGTCGTTGAACTCAGTTCTGGGTAGGGGGAAGGAGGCTCCACTTTAATAATAAGAAATTTAATAATAATAATTATTAATTAATGTTTAATTAATTATTTTTTTAATTAAATTAATTAATTAATTTTTTAAATTAATGTCATGGCCTATCCGTAAAACATTGTCGAGGAGCCATACTTGGCAACACTGTCATTATCGGGGCTTACCTCAATAAAGGGGTTGCCCTTCCTCAATTACTTAATTTATAAATTAAATTCATTTTTAATTATTAATATTAATTTTTTTAATAATAATTCTTATTATTATTCATCACAGTTCAGTCGATTCTAAATCTAAAAGTATTGAGAAAAACAGAGAAGGCTGATTGGCACAAAACTGATTAGAATTTGATAGAGACAAGAAAACTTTCCTCGCAATGAAAGTTAGCTATTCTTCTTATTCATTTTAGATTCATTATTGTCTATTTGTTATGTTGTTGCAGTTGCGGTATCGTCATTGAACTCATTTCTGGGTAGGGGGAAGAAGGCTCCACTATAGAGACTGTTTATAGCACATATCATTATTCAGAAAGGTATTTTGAATAGTTTCAATATTGACAGGATTGACAATACTGACATCTCAAGGTTCAAACCTTTTTCCTAGCTATACCAAAGATGGTTTAAACTTTAGATAGACGAAGTGGCAGACTTTTTAAGGGCAGAAAGGGTATATTGCCTAAAGAAAATCATGTAAGGCTGAAACACCAGAACATTTAGTTGTTTCAACACTTTTTTGGGCTATATTTTTTTTAGCTAGGGGAAATCGGAAGACCAATTAAACATGCAAATACTTGTGAATTACATTGTTTTTCCTAGAATTTTCAAAGGGAAGGAGTTTACCAGAGTTTGTTTATGAAAGTCAAAATCCACACCCAGCCCCCCCCCCCTGTGCAGACTGTATTTCCAATGTATTAAAAAATACGAATTTGATACAAATTTTTTTTTTCTTATTATTATTCATCACAGTACAGTCGATTCTAAATTTAAAAGTATTGAGAAAAACAAAGAAGGCTGATTGGCACAAAACTGATTAGAATTTGATAGAGACAAGAAAACTTTCCTCGCAATGAAAGTTAGCTATTCTTCTTATTCATTTTAAATTCATTATTGTCTATTTGTTATGTTGTTGCAGTTGCGGTATTATAGTTGGTACTTTTTTTCTTTTTTTGGGGGGGGGGATAAATTTTTTCTACTTGATATTAACTCGACAATTTAAAATCAGAAGTCATTATCAATATGTATCACGATTTTAAGTTAAATACACCTTACATAGATGGCAGAGCTCTTCATTTTTACTCAAGTCTTCAAATTACCTTAAATGTTAAAGTTATTGTCAGTATTGTAAAAAAAAACAAAAAAAAAACATATTTTCCTCAAGAAAACAACGACTGTCTTAGTACGAAATGTAATACCTGACATTGCAGTAAATAAAAACTATACAACTTACACCTAGACTGATCACACTTGATCAATTGACCAAATCTATTTTCGAATATCTTATTTGGTTAAAAGCGCTTCTTTTTTTCGAGTCGTATTATTTTATCCTTAATCGTAGCAGAAATTGATTTACATTTTGATTAATTTGATGAAATTTACTATAAATACATAAAATTTAAATAACAGAGATGTTTAGCTGGATTTTGAACGTGGTTCTAACACCACACTGGCTAAATAAGAGGCAAATAAAAGAAAACTGAAACAAAAAATTTGCGGAAAAATCTTATTTAAAAAAAACCTGATATTTACCAAAAAATAAACAACTCAAATGCCATCATTAGCCCTTTTGTTGTTGTACTTTGCTCTTATATGAATTTATTTTTCTGAACTGTTGAAATTCAGATGACATGACGAGGCTTTCCCAGTTTCTTGGCTACATTTAACTCAAGGCACACCACCCATTGAGGGAATATCTAGTGATAATGAACCCAAATTAGAAAATTATTTATTTCACCAGTCCTAATTTCGAGCAGCCACGGAGTGACATTTTCCGCGGTATTTATGTTTTTTTCCCAAATCGCTAAGTTTGCTAAATAATGAGATAAATTATCAGTAATCGAATATGAAAAAAATCAACTAGGTATTTCATAATCTAAGCACTTCGTAAAACTGAAGATACTACAGAAACCTTATTAAATAATTAAATTTAGCATTGAAATTTGAATTGTGAAACTTATCTAAACAAAAAAAACTATTAGATTTAAAAGAACTTAAAAATTTTAAATTTATAGTTTATTAGATTTAAAAAAGCTGTGCAAGAAGGAAGCTTTTCAAAATGCTTCAAAATTTATTATTTTCAATGTGAATACAGCTTTTGTTAGTTTCCAATCACATATTTTATCTATGCGTCACAAATGAAAGCATGCCTGTCTAAAATTTGAGAATTTTCGTCAAACTACAATGACAACTGGAGATCAGCTTCAGTCTCCTATGCTTTTGGAATAGAACGTAAAATAAAGGTTACCCCCCCACCTTTCTTATGAAGAAAACAAATTCTTACTGACCTTTTTTTAATTAACTTAAGCAACAATGTTGACAAATGTGGATGTAGTTTTGGTTTCTCTCCAAATTTTCCCATCTTTTATATTTAATTTTTATATTTTGTATTTTTATATTTTTATAATTTATATATTTTATTTTTTATATTCCCATCTTTTATTATTTCTCTCTCAAAATTTCCCATCCAATATTCCTCTTTTATTCTTGAAAAGCACACGCTCAATAACAAGAGTGTAAATTACGTCTCCTAATTGAGTTACTACTACTACTAATAACCCACTACCCCTCCAAGCAGCCTGAGGCCGACACAGCTATGCACCTTCTCCCTCCATTCAAATCTATCCAAAGCCTACCTCCTTACACCCTCTCAGTGGTATTCAATTCAGTGGTTAATCACTGGTATTCATACTTTATTCAATAATTTCCATTTGCGGTCCCCTATGGTCTTATTAAATAGGACATTTTGTTCCTAAAAAAGAATCTGTCTTTGTCTAGTATGCTTCACCCGCCGAGTTGAAAATCCAACTACAACATTGTGGCAACTTTAACAAACACAACCCTTCAAAACCTAAAAGATGAGTCTCAAGGAATTCTAGCCACTGAGAATAAGCATTTTAGCGAAGTAATCTTTTGAAATAAAATACATGATAAATTGTAAGGGCAAAGAGCTTCTGGTCACTTTTCAACAGTAGGAATAATCTATACTTTAGACGCCATTAGCGTGTGCTTTTCAAACGAAAATTTAAAAAAATTAAAACATAGTTATGCATATGAAACGAGAAATGAAAAAATCATGGCAAGAATCGTAAAAACTGCGATATTGAGGCAACAGGACAGGGTGTTGCCAAAGGCACCGATCTCTCCCTCAAGGATGGATCCCCCAAGCTCCAAATGAGTCAAATCTAATTTTCCAATAAAATGTAAATAAAAAAAATGAAAATATAGAAAAATGGGTATAACAAACAAATATGAAGAAATAAACAATCTAACCTTTATTATTATCAAATTTTTTTTTTGCTTTTCCACTGTCTTATATGAAAATATTATACCTGTTTTTATATATCCTCATTTTGTCTTATTTGTAAATGGAAAACCCGTGTTGTCTAAGAAACCAATTAAATACAGGAAAAAATTCAAATTTTTTTTGAAGAGAATATGTATTTATTTATTTAGAATAATCGTAATTATTTATTTAGAATAATCGTAATAGAAAATCGTAATCGTAAAGCATAGGAGGATATATATGAATCTAGTGAAGAATTACATGGGAGATACGGCCTAAGCAGAGAACAAGGTTCGGGAGGGTAGTATTAAAAAGACTCATATTTACATTTAATACAAAATGAGAACTTTATTCGGTCGAACTTACCCTGGTAAGTGTTTCATCAATACTGGGTAATGGTAAGTGAGGAAGAGATCCTTGAAAAGAATAAAGCATAGGACGTCTATACCCACTGAATATCTTAAGTCCAAGTAGCCATAACTTAGTGGGTAAAGATACTTTTCGGCCGGCACCCCTTTCTTCATACATCCAACCTATAAAAAGGGTATACACTAATTACTAACAATACACATTTGAACTGCAGAGATGAAAAACTGGTCAACTCCATGAAACTAACAAAAGAGAAATGTGAGAATTAAGATGCAATTTTGGTTTTTTATTAAATTTATATTTAATGAATCTAATATGTCAAATGTCTTATGTATAAAATATTCGACCACATATACATACATAAAAACATAGTCAAAATTTTAAAAGCAACAAGAAACTAGTCAAAGGGCCTGTCAGAAGATAGGCATGAAAAAACAGTAGCGTGTGCTCTTTTTTGCGGATCGAAGTAAAAAAAAACCGCAAACCCTCTTACCCAAACAGAAAAATTCCAAGTTCCCTCTTGGGAACTTGGAAGAGGGATTCCAAATCCCTCTTCCCACCCCAAACAAAAAAAAATCTATACTAAGAAACACTCGATTGCATCCAGGCTCCAGGGATTAAAAAGAACTTACACTCTCTCGTAAGTATCGAAAAATCTGCTGAGTCTGAGAGCAAAATCTCTTTGGAGAAACCAAGTGTTAATCAGGTGATGTTACACAACATTTTACTACTTGCTGTTTCCGTTCATTGTTTTCTGATTTGTGATTGGCTGGTTGTTACGGATACTTACTGATTAAATAAGCAAGATTATGCTCAAATATAGACAGAATCACAAAATAATGTAGGTTTGGCGTACACTCTCTAATAAGTATCAAAAAATATGCTGAGTCTGAGATTAAAATCTCTCTCAAGAAACCAAGTGTTAATCAGGTGATGTTATACAGCGGTTAACTACTAGCTGTTTCCGTTCATTGTTTTCGGATTTGTGATTGGCTGGGTGTTACGAATACTTGCTAATTAAATAAGCAAGATTATGCTCAAATATAGACAGAATACAAAATAATGTAGGTTTGGCGTACACTCTCTAGTAAGTATAAAAAAAACTGCTGAGTCTGAGAGTAAAATCTCTCTGGAGAAACCAAGTGTTAATCAGGTGATGTTATATAACGGTTAACTACTATCTGTTTCCGTCCATTGTTTTCAGATTTGTGATTGGCTGGGTGTTACGAATACTTGCTAATTAAACAAGCAAGATTATGCTCAAATATAGACAGAATCTCAAAATAATGTAGGTTTGCCAACGTCCCTAGACCCGTTGCGTACGTATCAACTATCAACTACTACTAACAATTCATCATAGCATAAGCTGCATGTGGAATAGAAGCTGATCCCAGTCTTTCCACACACTCCATTCACAGCTTCACACGTTGCTCCTTTCATGATTTCCCCTTTCCTTTAAATCTCTTCATAAAGATTCAAACCATTTATTCGAGGAGGGAAACTATATATTTCTTCTTCTTCTTCTTCGGCAGACGCGGGCTTTTCAATGGAGACTATTCAACCCTTTCCTTTTGATTCACTCTGTGATGGACAGGGTTACTGATTTAGTTACTTCTTATTTATCTAGAATCTGCTCAGATTTCTTTTAGTAGGACTTTGATTCTAGTAGTTAAAATATAAGACGATAAATGCTGATTTCTGAACTCTGTGTGCAAGTGTAGTGAGATAGACTCTTGGCTGATAGTGAAATTTTGTGGTCTTTGAAGCACTGTAAGATTTTGCATTGCAGAAATTCTGTGCAGACGTCAGCCTATTAAATTCAAATATGTAAGGGTCAATTGTTTCATTTTTAAAATTACAAGACCTGCAGAGGGGGGAAGAGGGAGCTGCGCCACTTGAATTAGGGAACTGATATGAAAACGCCTGAAAATTGGAAAAGATGTTAAAAATGTCTTCTTCTTTTTTTTGAGCATGCTCAAGTCAAGCGCGCACCAAGGGAATTCTAAAATCATATCGCTCATTGTTTCTAAATTAACAGTTTAAGGTACAAAGATCACAAATATTTACACAAGCTTTGATTAAATACTATTTTTTGTTTTATATGTAGAACTAACAATTCATAATCTTTTATAAAAGATCACAGATAAAATTATTTCTTAGATTGAAGTTTAAAGTACAAAGATCTTATTTCAAACAAGTCACTGGAGTTTTTAGTTTACAATGGAAACTCCTTAAAAGCTATTTTTCCAAAGCGTTTATATGATAAAGTCTATCTTTGCACTATCTATAAACAGCCAAAAACTGAAAAACTGCAAATACGTTCATAGGTAAACAATTCGTTCTAAGAGGGATCTAATTCATGAACCATGTAACTAGAGCAACTGTCAACTGCCGTTTTTATTAAAGATACATATCTACTTGTATACACGTGTATGATCATATATCGTTTCAATGATCATGAACCATCATGAACCATGAACCATCTAACTAGAGCAACTGTCAACTGCCGTTTTTATTAAAGATACATATCTACTTGTATACACGTGTATGATCATATATCGTTTCAATGATCATGAACCATCATGAACCATGAACCAACTAACTAGAGCAACTGTCAACTGCCGTTTTTATTAAAGATACATATCTACTTGTATACACGTGTATGATCATATATCGTTTCAATGATCATGAACCATCATGAACCATGAACCATCTAACTAGAGCAACTGTCAACTGCCGTTTTTATTAAAGATACATATCTACTTGTATACACGTGTATGATCATATATCGTTTCAATGATCATGAACCATCATGAACCATGAACCATCTAACTAGAGCAACTGTCAACTGCCGTTTTTATTAAAGATACATATCTACTTGTATACACGTGTATGATCATATATCGTTTCAAAATCGCCATTACAGGCAATACGATCAGCCAAATTTACAGTTTTTGCCTGTCCGAGTTCAAAAGACATTAAGTCTGGTTTCTATCTTCAAGTATCCAGCACTCATTTGACTGTATTTCTAAAATTATTTTTCTGAAAATTTTTAGCACGTACTCTTTTTTGAGGACTTAAAAAAATCATAAGCTCCTTTTATCCAAATGCAAAAATTCCAAGTTTTATCCCACCCTCCCCAAAAAAAAACTGTATAATAAGAATTACTCGATTGCATTCAGGCTTCAGGGATTGCAGTTTTTTTTGTCTTTCTGAGAAGAATCAAAATTATCCTTCTGCCATGAAACCAATTCCAATAAAATTACGACGTAACACCTTGACCGTTTCTTTTTCGAACCGTGTACCAACTTATAAATATTTTACACAGAAATGACAAATCATTTTGGTACTCTATATTTTAAACGGTGCTTTCCAAAAAGCAAGACTATTGAGTTATGTACCAGCAAAAAAAATAAAAATCTAGAACAAACCCAAAAAAGATATGCATAAAGGACAGAAACAGACAAATGCTAATATAATAAAAAATAGGGGTCTAAATCCAAGAAGTTTGTATTGTATTTCTAAAGGATGTCTACAAACAGATCTGTCTTTAAACAATATGCCACTAAAATAAATTTTTGGCTAACAATGATTTTGACAAATTGTTCAAATAGATTGAATATTAAATTGTCTTTTAAAGCATTTAACTTTAAATTATTGCTCTGCTTGAGAATTTTTAAAGCAAGATAACAGAAAAAAAATAATCTATTATTGTTGGCATTCCAAATAGAAATTTAGATTATAAAGATTGCTCTTGTTTGTATATCTAAAGACAATGAACAAATTTTTAACTGAAGTCCAACGTCCAAAGGCGAATGTACATAAAAACTATGCAAACAGACCTCCTAAATTATGGGGATAAACAAGGCAAAAGAAAATACATGCAATCGACAAAATGGCTATTTATGACATAAATTATATGCCAAAACATTTTAATAGTACCACAAAGATATTGGTTATAATAATAATGATAGTAATAATTTATTTTTAACCGACTAAAAATAACAAGAAAAAAGTAGAGCAAACAATTGCAAAAGAAAAAACGGCACAAAATAAACCAATAATGAGTCAACTAGAAAAAAAATAGGATAAGACCATGAAATGGCTGAAACTTAGAAATAGCAGAAACTTAGAAATAGCTGACTTAAAAAACTCTTCATGTAACAGGGCCAGTTTTGCTGTTATATCTGGAGCATTAAAATTTTGCACAATTTTTCTATTCTTATACCATGGTGGCAAACAAAGTAAAAATCTCAAATACCGAAAATACGCTGAGCGGAGAGCACGAATATTGTTCAGACATCCTTTGCATTTCTTGAATTTAACGGATAATTTGAAATACAGCAAATTCTATACTTCTTCATTAATCATTTGAAATATGGAAAATTCGAGAAAGAGCAAAGACAGGTGGATTAAATGAAAAGTACAAAAATTATGAGCTGAAAAGTGCTGACATCTGCCACAACTGGATATTTTCTAGATAAAAAAAGGAGTTGTAGGATCCAAAGTAAGGAGTTCAAAAGCCCTTTTCACTTTGTTTCACTTTATTCTACTTTTCACTATTATCACATTTAGTTCCTTTTTCTCCTAGACAACCATGGTAATTCACCTGGTAAATAATTATACAACGTTGCTTTTATACAATTGTGCAATGTTTGTGCTACAGCCTTTTTTCATCCATCCCCTCTAATTATTTTCTCTTTCCCAGTTTCTGTCTGACCCTTTTTTAATCTTTTAACCATGATGATTCTCTTTCTTTCCTTTCACTTGTCTTCATTTTTCAGAGGTATAGGCATAATTAATTTCTTATTCGTTTTCTTTTATTTCATCTCCTAAGTAAATTTTGACTAGCTTCATAACTTATTTAAATTTTGGATTAGCAAATATACATTCTATATATAGTAATCCCTGCTAAGTGTCAAAATCTCAAAATTTGCAGATTAGGCCTAAAAAATTACTTACGATACATCATACCCTCCCTCATTCCAAAAGAGCTATTTACGATGCTTAAAGCGACCATAGTCACTGGAACATCAACAACGCCTGTTTAAGGGAAAGGGGCCTGTCAAGGAACTAGAAATAAGCCCAATTACGCGCCTTGAGGAATATATCTATCTTTAAAGGGTACAAATAAAACAAGCTGCAGGATCTATTTTCCAGAAAATTTTGCAGTATTCCTGAGGGGAATTCTTCCACCGCATCTTGAGAAGAGAAACTCTACTCGGGGTCAGTGCGTATGTATGTAACGCTGGACATTTTGTGTGCATGCATACACAAAGAGACCTCATTTAAAAAACATGCACGTTTTAAACGCTTTGCCGATGGATGAGAGAGTGGGTAGAAGTCATACAGGTTTTTTCTCCTTTATAATTTTAAGGTACTAGTTGAACGTTGGGTACTAGTTGAATACTGCTTCCGCATAACAAAATTTAAAAAAACTAAAAGAAAATTTTACCGTCATTTTTTCCTTCTCTTAAAATGAATGAAATGAAATGAATGAACATCACAAATTAGTACTATTTTACCACTTCAGGTTGACTAGAATGATTTAGAAAAGCGCTAAAGCCCATTGAACTTTACAAATATTTTTAAAATATAATTTTACGTTATAGCTTGTGCTTTCATCTTGGAACTTTTTAGTTCAAGATAATTAAAAAAGAAAATATTTTCTTGATTGAACTCCAAAAAGAATTGAGATTATAGAGATTCCTCTTGTCTGTATATCAAGACACTGAACAAATTTTCAAATAGATCCAATGTCCAAAGGTGAAAATGCATAAAACTATGTAAACAGACCTCATACATTACAGGAAAACAAGGCAAAAAAATAAGTTTAATTGACAAAATGGCTACTCATGACATAATTTATAAGCCAGATCATGGTGATAATCACAGTTGTATACCAGTTACCAGTTGTATATGGTGATAATCACAGTTGTATACCAGTTACCAGTTGTATATGCCAGTTGTATACCTGCTTTATGATTTTGTGGATGTAAAAGTGAACGGATTTTTAACCTTTTTTTGCTTCCCATCTTATTAAGTGTTATTATAAGGAATAAATTGTGTGACAGTCATAAAGAAACGATTTAAAAGAATATAGGCCCTTAAATTCCTTTTCTTACTTTTGTTTTAATTATTCTTGTTATAATCTGCAGAAACTTTAAAAGGATAGGGGAAAGATGACACAGTTTGGGATGACACTGTGTCATCAACAGGGTTGATGACACAGAATAAAACTGGAAATATATTATAATCTCTAACTGGAAATACTGGAAATGAATTATAGCATAGATTATAATCTGCAGAAACTTTAAAAGGATAGGGGAAAGATCCTGCAGAGCCGTTGATGATACAGAATAAAACTGGAAATATATTATAATCTCTAACTGGAAATACTGAAAATAAATTATAACATAGATTATAATCTCCATAAACTGGAAAATGATACGAGAAAGATCATGCAGAGCCGTTGATGACACAGAATAAAACTGGAAATATATTATAATCTCTAACTGGAAATAAATTACAACATAGACTTTCCATCTCCAAAAACTGGAAAAAGATAGGATAAAAATTCTGCAGAGCCGTTGATAGCACATAGAACATGGAATTGACGTTTCACTTGTCGGCTCTTTTTTACAGGGACAAGTAAGAAGGTCGTCACCCAGATTTTCGGTAGCGGGAATCGAACCCCAGAGCCCGTATTGTCAAAAGCATCAATCTTCTGTGCTACCACAGGGTCGAGAAAAGGGTAAACTCCGAAAACTGAACTAATTTCAAATCCCTTTTACTCCAGTAAGATCTGATTCTAACCCCTTAATTGCTTGTCTGGAAAACATTGCCTGCGTCAGCCCATGAATGACGCATCTTTTGTATTGCTATTAAAACATAGTGATATATTTTCTGGGATTTGATTAATTTTTATTTCATTCTGTATTCCTTTATAATGAAGAATTAATGTTTCTTTTTCTTTTGAATCTTTTTTAGTATTTTTATATTAGTATTTTGCACTTGCTACGAGATGCTTTTTACGTTGCGCCTTGCATACGGAATGATTATCAAATTGATTGTTTGATAAATGTTTCATTCAGGGGGGGGGGGTGCTTCATCATGAAATTCTTTTCGCTTTTCACCTTGCTTCTCTTCTTTCATAAGCCCCCTTCTTCCATAACAAGCTTCTGGAAACAAGATACTTGCCATTTTTGTCTGAGTTTGGGTTTATTCTATTTTCAGAACAAAAAGAACATAGCAGATCCTTTTCAAAATAACTTATTTATTGCTGAAACTATTTTTAAAATAGTAAAAATAAATTTACTTCAAGCTACAGCGAATTTTATGAAGGGGTTCAATTCAAGGCACTCAAGGTTCAAGGTTCAATCGGGTTTAATTAAAAAAAAAAGGAAATAACAACCTAAAGTACACTGCTCTGTGACAAAACTCACGTTGAGACCCATAAACTCTACAAGAAATATGGCAATATCATAAAGTCTTGAGAGACTATATACGTCACATAATCCCTCTTTCTTTGGGAAGGATATCAATCCTTCTCAAGTAGAAATTCGAGGAAAAGTTGTACTAATTTCAAGCTAAAAGTTTGTCTAAGTTGACACGGATATTAGTTTTAATAAAATAAACTTAACCATCTCGTTTGTGGATCTTGGAACAAGGAGTGTTTACACCAGTGAAATAACCCCGCCTCAACCCCCTAGTTGTCTTGTGAATTCTGCGAATATTGTTGTTGGGGCGAGGTTGTTGACATAAGGGTCTTGATAAGACTCGAGTTAGTTTAAATTTTAGCTTTAGAATGTGCACATTAAGCAAGACTTGGAATTGCAGTCCAAATTTATTATAAATCGGTACTATATTGAATTTAAGATTATAAATTAATTAGCTTTTATCTTTAGTTAGTGCTTCTGTTTTAAATTTTGCTAAGGTATGGAATAAGGAGTCTCACTCCTGTACCTAGTTGTACGTAGAGCCTGCTTAAAAACGTAAAAATTAATAGCTTTCTTTCATTTCACCAAGAAATCAGAGAATATAGAAATATTATATACATTAAGAGGATTCGATACCTTAAAGGATCACCCTATCTAGTCCATTATAAACTTGTTTAGTTTGTGTGGCCAAACTATTTAGAAACTAACTGGGCGGCATTGCCACAGCTAGTAGAGCTTGGATAAAAGACCCGAAAAAACGACAGAAAACTAAAAGCGGATATCTACTTTCTCAGAAATCTTAGAAAAACATTAAACTTCTGCCGTTTTCTGCCAGAGACCAAGATATTCAGTTTTAATGAAACTTACATCACTAGAAAGTATGAATTTGTTTTTTTCGATTGAACAGAGCATAACTTTGTTCAGGAAAGTTCAGGAAAGGGCAGCCCTTAAAACATTCTAGCATACCTGCTGGGAAGACATTAAAATCAGCTCAAAGGAAGTATCATTTGAGTAATTTGAAAGCCTTGGGAGTTCCCTGTCGTGACGAACGCCTTGATTGAAAACCTTGCCGAGACGCGATGCTTATTTTAAGTAAAGGAATCCCCTTCATCCAACTTTCTAGTTGCTTAAGGTCTATTTTTCTTCCTTCTTCTGAGCTTTCTTTTTAGTCTTTCCCTTTCACTCTTTTTCAGAATGTTGTTTTGTATTTTTTGTAACGAGATCAGATTTTGCATTTGTGTTTTGATTGAGTTTTAATTATTTTGACATTTTAATAACCTCCTTAATATATTGATTTTTTTTTTCCTGGCTAGCCTTATTATATTGGCTCAGTGTGCGCGCGCGTGTGTGTGTGTTTAATGACTCGAAAATGTGAATTTGATACATCTGGTCTTGTGATAGAAATTTTTCAGAAATAAATCTTGTCTTACTTTTATTTTTTCTTCTCTTCTTTGTCTGATCTGCAGAAAGCAGTGCAATATAGCCTAGCCCACATTATAATAATTTATAAGCAGTGAACTTTAATACACTGTAATGAAAGCAACTCCAAAGAAATTGAGAGTAGAAAAGAGATAACATTGGGCGAAACCAGTCCTGATTGTTAATTGCTGAAAATACTAACAACTTTAGTAAAAAATATTTTCTGAAGTTTTGCAGCATAATATCGGTTTGACAAAGAACGGGTTCATTAATACGCCAAAATTATGGCGAATTCTTACACGACTATACAGTTTCAAAAAAGCTAGTGACAAGTTTCAGCATTTTAGTTTAAAATAAAATTTTGAAAAGAACAAAGAATTTTAGATGAAGGGAATCTACGTCGAATACATAAAGCAGCCAGACAAAGTAGAAATTATGCACTTCCAAGCGCACGTTAACCGCTATGAAAGTTTTAGCGTCATGTTTAAATCAAAATGATTTGTTTTATCAGCTTTACACTCTCTGATCTTTTTTTTTCAATTTATCCAAAATTTTGTTTCTCTTTTTGCTCAACTACTCACCCTCCTCTATTTGTTATTAGAATAAGATGTGTCAAGGTTTTAGAATTACTGCTAAACCTCGTGTATTAAATCATATTGATACACTTGGCATTTACCACCGTTTTTGTTCTTTTTCTTTTTTTACTCTATAACTCATCATTTCTTTCTCTATTTACTTCCATTTTGTTTTATTTTTTAATTTATTTTTTAATTTATCTTGGTTTAACAAAGCTGAAGTAATTACCAGTTTTTGAATTACAAGCTGCACATTGAATAGACCGCGCTTTGATTAACAACTAGTTAGAGATTATACGTTTTCCCTATTTTAAACTAGCCTTTCCTTAGCATTTCAAACTGTTGATACATTTAACACTCCCTATCAATTTTTAACAAAATTGCTTTGAGAATTCCCAGTGGAAATTAAAAAAATTCACTAATGGATTCTTTGTCTTTGAGACGTCAGCCGACACAGTATCACAAAATGATTTTAAGCTACAGAATCCCTTTAACCTAAAACTGATATTTCCTATGTTTTAAAAGAACAGTTTAGTTCGTATGTTTTATTTATAACATATCCGTTTGCATTCATTAACAGTTTAAATTTATTTTTACTTATGGCAACAAAATACTAGGTTTTTCTGTTTTATTATTTGAGTGAGAAGGGTCAGGAACTTCTGTTGGCACGTCTATCCTGTCTTTAGAGAGTATTAGAAAATGTTAAAATTCTCATATGTGTAAAATCTCACATAAATAATATAATAGCACTCTAATCTCCCGTTATTGACACTTACCTTTATAATGAAAGAGCAACTTCAAAAGTTGTCGAGCACTGATAATAACTGTAGCCCAGCAACCAAAACCGACAGCGCTGGCAGCAATTAGTTTTCCTTCTTTTGTATTGCTGAAACACAGACAGAAGTTAGACGACGCCTAGATAAAGCTAATTATATATGAACAATTAAGTATAATTATTTGCATTAGTCATACATAATAATATATAAAACCTAATTATGTATAATTAATTGTAATATTATATTATAATATATAGTACCCCATTTCTAGTCAATTCATCGTAACACATTGTCCTGTCACCAACACTGCCTTTTTTCTTTCTTTATTTGATGAACAAAACCCCCATGCAATCATTTAAGAGCTGAGCAATTGGTAACAAAGCGTGAATGAAAATAGGAAAGAATGTACAGATTTTTTTCGACATTCCAAAGTAGAAAACAATAATGTGAAACACAGTCATGTAAGACACTTGAAGAATTTTGGTTGTATATTTACTGTTTTTCGGTCTTGACTACAGAACAAAAGCATTGTTTTTCACTGCTAATTGGTTTTTGTAAAATTTGCTTAACATGTGATCTTGTCTTAGCAATCTTGAAATGTCCTGGAAAACTCTCCGGGATGGGTGCCTCGAGTCCTTGATCACGGATCGACGACCTTATTCATAGCAAGATTATTGTTAATTATTAATTAATAATGACCTAATAACGGATTTAATCTCGTGATTTAATTGAAATCATTAGATATAATTTAGTCACTAATGTAATTTCCGGAAATGATTAATTTAAAGGCATAATTTATGACTGATTAATAATTCAATCTAGTCGCGTCAGCATATAAAATCATGTAGACCTAGTTAGTAAAAACTAGTAATTAATTAGTAATTACCTGATTAGTTCTAAATAATTCGTTCTACATTATTCATATACTGATGCTACAAGAATCCACAAAATTACATGGTCGCCACAAATTAATTTTGAAACAGAAAGATTGGAAACAATGCAATGCTTTTTGTAAACGAAATATCCGTTTTGGAGGTAACGAGTGACAATACTGGGCTAGAATTTCTAATGGTATTAGAGAAATATCAAGGTTGTTGCGGTTCAACTGAAAAAAAGTGGCACAGAAATAAAATTAACATAAAAAAAAGTTGACAGTTTTGACATTTTCAATAGGGACATTTTCAAGTTGACATTTTCAATAGGGACATTTTCAAGTTGACATTTTCAATAGGGAGGAACTGCTACCTTTATTGAGGCTACAAGAAGTGCTTGATTGAAATACCCCTTATATATTTTTTCAATGCAAGAGAGAAACGATGAAAAACCAAAACAGTGACCAAGGAAAGGCCAGGTTGTGATTAGGCCTGATCGTAATTTTAAAAAGCGTAAATAAATAAAAAACAGCTCTCATACATGAAAATATCCCATAAAAATAGAAAAATTAAGAAGTTTACCGTAGTTGATAATCATAGATCATGAATTTCAAATAGGATATTGTGAAAAATTATCTTAGCATTGGGTTTTGAATTGAATGGTATAACTTTTTACATAGTTCTACTGCAGAAAAAAGGTTCCCTATGAGTGTTCCAATTGAAATTTGCGACGGTAACGGTCATGATATTTGAATAGCGTTGAATTACACATTTTGTTTATATGTCAGATAGCAAATTAATCGAACATTCAACAGATTTGCCAAAGTTTAGCCATATGTTGTTTAAGTACCAAGGACATTAAAATAATAGTATTTTTCAAACCCTGGGCCCTTTTAGGTCTATTCATACCTGAAAACCCACGATTTCCTAAAACTTTCCTTTCGAGCGTTTTAAAACTATGACGTTTTAGGCCAAAATCATATTTTCGTTGATGTTGCCACGTTCAATCATGAAAATAAATAAGAATAATTGTCAAGTTGAATTTCCGAAAACCTTCTATCAGTAAAAATTTAAACATTAACCATTTGTGGGAATTCGGCCTATCCTGGCTTGTGATGGCCATTTTTCAAAAAAAAAAGAAGAAAAAACTTATCTTTTCCAAAGACAATTAAGCCTGCAAAGGAAATCTACACCTTCTTAAACTTTTTGGTGCAGGACGTGTTTAGCTCTTTTGCTAGCTTTTAACCGCGTTTACGGCCTTTAACGGCCTTTAACGCTTTTAACGGCCTTTTTTTAAATTTGGTGCACGCTAAAACCTAAAACTGCATATGGAAGATTTTTTCACTAAAAATTTAATTCCAAATTTTTCCTAAATTATTAATATATATATGGTTGTGTGAGTTTCCATATAACCATTCCAAACAATCAGTTTCGCTATCCTTGGTATCTTGAATAGGGTTGATCAGAAAATCCACATTAAAATTGCACCTAACACTGAAATTTTACACAAAAAGGAATAGGTGCTTAAACCCAAAATTGACAAAAAAAAATGTGCCTTCAAATTGTGTTTCAGGAAGTACTTGTAAGCTATATTGTTTCATCCAAATTTTTACGTCTATTTTATCCAAACACAAAAATTTATTTGTCGTTTAGCCTTCTTTTATTTTGACTTGTTTGGAAGGTAGCCTTTTCCAAAATATATATCAAATTAGAGTAACATCTTTGCTTTTAATGACAGTAAATAAAACACACAAATAAAATTTTATAACTCTGATAGTTATATTTAAAAATAAGCCAGTTGACTGACTTGACCAGATGAAAAACAACAATAAAAACAAAATTTTGACACTAAATTTATGAATAAAAAGAGCTTGTCAATCCCAATGATTCAATACTACTAGCTGCTTATGCAACTAAAAATACAAGACGGTGCATATTAATTGCCAATGTACAAACTTGTTCGACCCCTAGGAGATCATCGGAAGACTTCATCAGAATTAGTGTCTATCGAGATTATTTCCGTCATTACAAGATAAAACCATGTGTCAAGTATTCTTTTTAGAGCTAATTAACAACTTTTAGCAGATCCCGTCTTTTCCTTCTTAGCGCTGACGGCAACGTTGAATCCCGTAAACAAGTCCACTTCGAACCAGAAAAAATACAATTTTTTTAGTAAAAAACTTTTTTCTAGTAATACTCCATTATCAAGCGAAGGCTTGTTTAATTTTATATACAAATATAATATTTAACTTAAATATGATAATTAATTTAACTTTTCATTTTTATGTTGTGTACAGAGATTTTAGACTGTTCTATTACGAGACGTTACTAAGATGCCAATGATCTACACCTGAGAGAGAAAACCGGAAAAAAGTAAACAGCACGTCGATAACCATTGGCAGATTCAGAAGAGCAAGGGTGCCCCTCTCTTAGCTTAGGTGAAGTTTAGTTTGGCCCAAATTTTATTTACATTATACGAGGTAATCTTGCAAGAGCATTCCCCTTCTATAACAGCAACAATAACAATTTTACCTATTATTATCAAGCTAATTCCTTTTAATGTTGCTGGGGAAGTGCTTTGATTTAGAATTAGTTCCAAATTTCACTTTTTTCCAATATTTTCAACGTGCCTAGCTTTTAAAAGGTTCGTGCAAAAAATTGGCCACTTGTTGTAAAAAGTGGCGGACCGTATGGAAAAAAAGATGGAAGAATGTAACATTTCTGAAATATTCAGTAAAAAAATAAACTAACTTGGATTAAAAACGGCAGCTATAAAAGAACAGCTAATGGACTTCTAATGATAAGAAAGAGGCATGAATGGCATTATTATTACAACTAGTTTAGAAGGAGAATCCTTCATCAATTCAACGTACATAACCTTGTCGGGCAAAAAAAGGGTTATCGTCAAACTTCTAGCATCCCTCCACCAATCCACAACGGATAATAAGGCCATACAAAGCAAATCCTATGTACATACCACATTCCTTTATAATTCTTCTTATGGCACAGAAATAGAAGCAAGTCGAAGAAGTACCACATTAAAGATCCCTTCAAGGCTGTTGAAAAAAGAACTCGAGAATTCAGAGCCGACCAGATACATCCAGCCATTCATGGAAAAGACTAACTTTATAATATTTTGTTGAAGAGCATTTTATTTTCTTCGTTTTCCTCTATACTCCACTTAGTTTCTTTTTTTATATCATTTAGAATAAATCAATAATAATAGCTCTTGAGAATTGGCATCTTGACAATTTTAAAGAATCAAAAAATTACCCTGCCAGTTGGCTAGCAATTTTGTCAACGAGGCCAAAAGAGGGATCGTAACCATGAATGTAGGCTCCAACAAAGGCAGAATCAATGACCATCAAACCAGTAATGGATCCAGGGAATACTCCGTTTGATATACCATTCTAAATAGGATAAACACCATTACAACAAATAACGTTTGAATTCTCAAATAAAACAAAGCATAGGATCAGGGTTGCCAACTCGACACATTTTATGTCAAAGGACACATTCTCATTTGCCGGGAAATAATGAAATAAAGGGCAAAAAATGACACATTTTAGAAATTTGGGATATAAAAGGGCAAAAAAGGGGCCCATTTTGCAAATTTGTGACATAAAACGAAGCATTTCCCAGCTGGATATATATTACGGTAAAATAAATGTCACTTTTCACCAAAGAAGTACTTTTCTCGTTTTCTTTTTTTTTTTAGCATCAAGGTTTTGCCAGAGATGTCGTAAATAAAGGTTTTACTCCAAAGCAAGGAATTTACATGTTTATACGAGTTTCGTGCTTTCACACTAAGTCATTTTGTATGAATGTTTCATATGGACTTTTTTTCGTTTTCGTTTTATTTAATGTTAACTGGCCGCTTTGAAAGAAGTTTACAAAGCGTCTTTTCGTCAATAGTACAACTTGTAAAAAAAAACCTCTAGTTGTTGAGATTTCAAGATGGACCTATTTTAGCTAAAAATGACACATTTTTGTATTCTCAGGGAACACATCCATCGACCAAAAGTTGGCAACCCTGTATAAGACTAGTCAAAATACATGAATAGTTCACAGAATCATTTTTGATTCATAAGCGCGAAAGGGAAACTCTAGGCCTGATTCTCTTCCGGCAAACTTCCACCATTTTAAAAATGAACGCTATAATCCACAAATAATATGTCTGATTTCTATAGTTTACGAAATATAACTCTATTTTTGTTTAATTACACAGTAATGCTTAGAATACAGCTTGAAAAACAAAATAATCTACCCTATTAAATACTTAAGTTATCCTGGACCGCAGGGCTTCATTCGACACATACCTGGAGGAGATGAGCGTCTGTGAGAGTCTAAAGTGCAGCTCAGGGATTTTTTAGGCAAAGCAGTGTCGATATGTTAAATTACATCTTATGTTAGAGAGCATGCAAAATTATGTATATGCTATGTATATATATTATGTTATATATATATATATTATGTATATATAAAAATTATTTATATTATTTATCTAAAAATTATTACAAAATGTTTATATACAATTATTTATATGTTCCAAATTAGTTGGAACGATATAGAACAATCAGGGTAACAAATTAAAATAACACACATTTCCAATCGTAAAGCCCAATAACCTAGGCCATCTTTTTTCTCCAAGATCCAATAGGCAAGAAATTCCAGTGCCTGGGCCAAAATAAAATTTGGCAGATATTTTGACAGTCACTACGAAAGATAACCCTTAATTTAAAAAAGAGCTATAAAGAATCACAATAATAGTATAAAACATGCGTGAGCCGAATTTTCTTTCAGAGTGGTCCAATATAATATAAGGGGTCAGGTTCAAACTAAGAAAATATCTTTTTATAACCGTTACACGTTCAAACTATTGTATCTTCAGGTCCCCAGAATTTTTAAACTAATCAAAAGAGCTGTAATTGACTACAACTTTCCATTGTTTCTCAACAGACAGCATTAGTAAAAAATGGTCATCCAAGACCATAAAGATTTTGAGAGAATGGGCGCACGGCAAAGCCAGATGGTTCTTGCATCTACAGATGTGAATAATACCTAGTGCCAAAAGCGGTCGAAAAGTAATGCATTGTCACAGTAAAATCTCATGCAGTAGGCCTACATATAGTGGAGAAATTAAATTTGCTTGTAGTTCACTCAATTAAAAGACTTCAGTTATATAAATAAATTTTTGTTATATTTTAGTGATGATCTGCCTCTAGAATATTTGCATATGACTGGCAAGATTATTCAATAGTCAAATACAGCTCATTACACACTAAATATTGCGGAAATAGGTTCTCTGGTAAACCACAGCAGGGGATGCCAGACAGTCATTACCATCTTCAAAAGCAATATAAATCAATGTTTCCTTTCTGCAGAAATGTTTCAACTTTCAAATTTATTTTTTTAGGCTTAAAAATATAAACAATAAACCTTTTAAAAACATATTTATCCAGTTTAGGTGAAGAAACTATAGAAGTCAACATGAATTTCTGCTAAAAAGAGCATCAAATATACGTTTAACGTCTAACTTCGCCTTAAATAAACTTTCCCTTAAATAAAAAACTGAAATGTGTCACATAAAGCGTCCGTAGGCTAGATTATCCTTGGCATCTTTGAAGAGTTGGAGATAACAAAAAAATCTAGTTACATATGAAATATTATCCTACACAAAATATATACAGATTTTAGAACCCTGAAGGACATTAAAAGAATTTAAGATATGTCGATAATATACTCTACGGAAATTTGTGCAATTTTTCAAATTTGACAAATCGATAACACTATTTATTTCATTTTGGGGTCAGAATTTATTTCTTATGGCAGAAAGTGGCGGAAAACGCTTCTTTTCTGAACCACGGTCTCTTTTGTTGCCTACAACTCTGCAATTTATGTAGCAGTCATGTCTTTATCAGCCAATTATCTCACCCTTTTATGTTTCCCAGCCTTTCAACCCCAGAAATGGCACACGAGTGCCATATGGCACTTTACAGTGGCGTTACAAAGAAAATTGTACAAAAACACGTCTATATGATCAACATCTTTGAATTGAGCCATTAAACACCACTCCACAACGATACAATAAGTTGCTAGTTCTGCTTGTGAGCAGACAATTTTTAAAACTTATTGAAGGAGGCTGGGAGCTGGGAGGGAGTATACAAGAGGGGAGGGGGTATGTAAACCTCAAGTTTAGGATGTTTGACTATGGAGATTATGATGAAATCCTTTTCATGCTTCCCAGCCTTTCCACTCTAGAAATTACACCCCAAAGTGTTATTTTTGGGCACAATATGGAATTCGATTATAGCGCTATCAAGTTGAACTTATAAAAATTGCTTAAATATAAAAATAGCTTTCAAATAAACCCCTAACAGCTCCCAACGATGTTCCAGTGCCCCACCAGCAGGAGAAAAAAAAAACAAGAATAGAAAAGAAGAAACATCAATGCTTTCCATGCAAGAAGTGATAACCCTTATTGTTCAGAGTGGGAGCTGTAATTCTATTATACGAGGTTTTGTTCTTTAGTAGATGGCGTTGCAAAAAAAAAATCAAAGAGAAACCCTACGACAATGCCTGGTGGGGGTTCAGAAAATTGTATAATTCTTTTGTATAATTCTATTATACAAGGTTTTTCAACTATGGTCATAATTACAATGGTACATTTGTCATTCCGACTCAATACCATTTTCGAGGGATTTAAAGTTATTTTTTACGAAATTCTTATGAATTTCTTTTCGCAATAACATTTTACTATTAAGATTAATCAAAGCAAAAGTTATCACTGCTAAATGAGCTGCAAATGTGAATTTTTCTCGCAAGACAGTTTTTTTCAAAACATGTTTATAAAAATTTAAGTTACTATTTGCGGTGCTCTTTACTAGGGTACAACAACCGCTGCAACCATGAATCAAAGCAGTTAAGCAGGTAGTGTTATAGCTAAGAACTCCAAAGCGTTGTTTATATACCAGAATTGGCCGCCCTATTTTTTAAACGCTATGTATACCTGACAACTATAAATACTCGTAGATGGGAGATCCCTGTTTAATATTTAATCGACTGATCAACTTAAGAATAGATAGTCCCTAGCATCTCAAGTAACTGGGCTATATCAAGGAGGCCCAAGGTGGTCAATTATTTTGATCAAAAGCTTCCGTCAGTCGATTGACTCAAGCATGATTGGCCGTTCCGGAACCTGTTTAACGCTTGAATCAAGCGTCGATGGTGAATGATAAAAAGTTTGAATGACTCAATCATTTTTATCACAAGCAGTGTCACTTATATTAGCTTTGGTCTAGATTGAAGAGTCAACTGAAATTTAATTGAATGGATTGACGAAAACTTTTGATCAAAATGATTGACCGTCTAGGGCCTCCTTTAGAATCATCATGTTGGTTGGAACTAAACAACCAATTTAAACTTTCAAAAGCAAGTTAAACATATAAAAAGAATAACAAACGAACATGGTTGGGTAGACATGTTTGTTGCACATTTTTTTATAAAAAGAACATCAAAACTACAAAATGTAATATAATCAAGGCCATGGCCAGGGGAGTAGGGAGTTCGAACTCTCGCCCCCCCCCCAAGATTTTTGTTCGACTCGTGAAAACGCAACAAAAATTGGTACTTGTCTTTTATATAAAACATACCCGAGAAATAATAATAATAATAATAATTTATTTCTTGCCCACAAAAACACTATAGTATTAAAATGTGGAGTACAAACAATTAAATACACACAAAAAAAGCAAAACATACAAAAAATGAAAAGTAATGACAATAGAAATTTTTTACGTTAATACAAAAAATTAAATAAACACACAAAATAACGAACTATGAAAAAAAAAGGAACATTAGATACACACAAAAAATGAAATTCAAAAAACACAAAGAGAAAAACAAATACATACACAAAGTCAACGAAAAAAACGGATAAGACAGTGGTGAGGGGATAGGCACGCAGAAGCTGTACTGGAGAGTTGTCTGTGAAGAATCTCCAACTTTAAAGTTATGTCAGGAACTGAGAATTTTTTAACAAGAGTCCGGTTTTTTGTCCAAGGTGGAAATTACAGAATAAATTTGCAAAATTTGAAATAATTTATCCGAATTCTTTTTAAATTACCATTATTAAGAAGGGGGAAAAGACCTGAAGCATAAAGGACAGAATGATCACAGAAAGTAGAATAAAGTTTAGCCAGCACACGTCTATTATACTTCCCTCTATTTGCAACAATTTTTGCATAACCAATCTGAATCTTTTTACTTAAATCACAAACAGTACGCTGACGTAAGCTCGAAAGATCGTTAGTAATAGAGATACCAAGCCAACGAATACAATCAACAAGCGGGATAGTGAAGTTATTACAGTGAAGGGGAGTAGCAGTAATACAGTTATAGGGAAGAAACTCACATTTATCTATATTAATTGAAAGGCCAATATCAGAGAAAGCATCAGAAACTATAGAGACCATATTGGAAAGACCCTTTTTGGAACGGCTAATCAGAAGCAAGTCGTCAGCATACGCAAGATAAGAAACATCCGCAAGACCAGAAAGGTATGTACCTGAAATCTTAGCCAGCACACTAGAAATACAAATCTTAAAAAGCGTAGGGGACAGAACACCACCCTGCCTAACACCTCTTCGCATTCTTATAATAGTGTCTGGCGCAGATCCTAATTGAAGAAACGAATTTGAATACCAAAACCTAAGAAGCATTATAATAGAGAGATTGACCCCGGAATTATACAAGGAAAAAATGAGCTGACTATGGACCACACTATCAAACGCTTTCGAAAGATCCAAAGCACAAATGTAAAGACCATTTCCCTTGAAAGAATTATCAGCCAATAGAGAAGACAGAATCTTATGCGCATGCTGCCAACCCACCCCACTCCGAAAACCAAATTGGTTCTCATCCTCAATAATATTTTTAGTCAAAAATGGTAGAAGGATATACTCAAAAGCCTTACTAATATTACAAGATACAGTAATAGGTCGATAGCAAGAACAATCAATCGGTGACTTTCCCCTTTTTAAAATTGACGAAACAGTGCCACACAGAAAACTCTCAGGTACGTATGAAGTACATAGACACATTTGAAAAAGAAGCTGAAAGTGAGATATAAGGGGGGTGCATTCAATTGGCATATGCATCTTAGAAATACCATCCTTATCTATTAAATTAGATTTTAAACTTTTAACAGCATTAATTACGGAAGAAAAAGATATGGGCACTATATGGCGTTGCGAAAACGTTGTACTAAAGAGGGGGGTAAGAAGGCGAGTATACACAGAATGCACTGAATAATTAATCACTGAAAAAATCGAAGAATAATGTTTATACCAAGCTGAAGTTGGAAGGCAATTACTTGTCATAGTTTCATCATTTATCTTGTCAGAATTGATCACTTTTCGCCAATCCTCCCTACTTACAGGGAAATCCATACTGCGGTAACGTGCCGACCTAAGATAACGTTTATAATTGGTTTTAGTTTTACGTTTGATATCAGCGACACACCCAGAACTTGGCCGACCACATTCATTCCATATCTGTAGCCATAATTGTGTTGCGAGAGCAACACTTTGGTTTTGTCCCGGTTTTTTTTGTTTTTTTTTTTTTTTTTTTCCTATGCCGCCGATCTCAGCTTATTCCTGGAAACTGGTAAGGGTCTAACCTGTGCGGTTTTTACGGAAAGTGTGGACCTCAGGCCGGATTGATGAATATGACATTACATTTTGGAAAGCTCCGTAGAACTCTTGCCTGGGGCCAAAAAGGATGGTTTTTGTTTGTCCTCGAGCCAGAGCCTATGGTGTGCGAAGTGAAGTGGAGTTATATAGCCTATGTCAGAGAGGAGTATCTGAAGTTGTGCAGCCAAGCTTTCGTTTCATCAAACCATGTTTCTGCTTTCGAGTGGAAAGCTCCGTTCTAGCAGGCAAGCAGGCAGGCACCAGTTTCAAATTGAAGATGGACTAAAATCTATAAGTGTTAAATATATGCGGTAGTTCCCCGGACCCACAGCCAATATATCTTCTTTGAGTGATAAATAGAAAAATTTACAGAAACAAAAAAGTGCGATTTTCCCACGGGTCCGAAAGTGCTGCCATCTATTGTTTCTAGCCATTTCTGTTCGTGATTTCAGCTGACTTCACCATTCTTTTTTTTTCTACTTGGGATTGCAATAGAGAAATGGTATCAGATATACCTCTTAAACTTTAAAAGTTCTCTCATTGCTAAAGAAATTAGAGCTTATCCTTTGCTCCTTTCTAAGTGGTGGTGTTAGAAAGTTGGCCTCCGGCAAAAAAGTCAACTTTTGAACTAAGACAGATAGAATTTTTTTTTTCAATGACAATCGATAGACCTTGATGAGCTGATCAAAGTATATGTCATCCATTTTTTGTTACAAAAATTCCTTCATGACATACACCAGTTTGAAAGTTTCAAGGGGTTGACAACTTCAGTGGTAAGGTACACACTTGAACCAAAAATAGGCCGATACCAATTGTGAGATATGTAGGGGACTTCCAAGCAACAGTCGATTATTAGCTTATAATCATCTTTGGCAATGAGGGGTTTGCAACTTTTGCTGATTGGTGTACCTATTATCTGTTTCTGGTGTAATTGATGGTAAGAACAACTTGGTTCCCGATTGTAAGACATGTAGGGGAGTTGTAAGTAATAATCGGCTGTTAGGCTACAATGACTTCAGCGACAAGGGGTTTGCAACTTTTGCTAGTTGGTGTACCCATTATTTGTTTCCGGTGAACTTGGATGTATATCACGGGAGAGGGACTTGTAAGTAAGAATCGGTTGCTAGAGGAGGTTCATCAGAGGCTAAAAATTTGTGCAAATTGGTGCACATCTATGGTATTTGATCCTGAAAAGTCACGAATAGCTTTATAATACCAACTAGATTATATAAGATAATGTTCCAAGTTTCCATCGGTCACGATGTCTACGATTGAAAAGGATAAAGTTCAACTGGCTGCAAACTCAATTTAGTCCCTTCTTCCGATATTCTTTTGCTGTTGTTTTTTCAACACTGAAGAACTTGATCATGTGATTACTGATTGTGTTCTGCTTTGAATATGCCGTTTTGAATGCTTTGATAGTTTTGACAACTTCAGAATTTAACCGATAGCGAAGAAACAAAACCAAAGTGTTGCCTCTCGCAACACTTTTATCGGCGAAGCCGGACAAAGGTTGCCGCAACACTTCACGTTGCCCAGGCAACGTAGGTCTAGTTTTGCTTTATTTTTTATCGACTTTAAACAAGGGTCCATTGACCAGATAGGTTTTTGTGTTCTTTTACGAATACGTTGTCGAGGTACGGCAGCTTCTTCTGCCCTTTTCATACACATTTGGTGACAATAAAACATGATGAAAATAGAATATTTTATTAGCAAAGTTAAGGTCATTTGTGAATTATTTAATTGGGAGCTTAGGTGTCGACTGACCGTCTCAAAGACAAAGAAAAGTTGCATTATTAACGCGATTCTTGAACTAGTTCATTTTAGTGCATTTTTAAATCGATCCTTGACCTAGTTCATTTTAGTTCATTACTAACGCGATTCTTGAGGACACCGGTTAGTTTGCTTTGACTAGTGATAGAACACAGCGTCTCAATATGGATGTTCAAATTAAGATTTGTGATTTGCCAAGGAGCGAAGAACAAGCAATTAGACCAGGATAAACCAATCAGTTTGACCAGGATAAAGGGTTGTTGTCCAAAACACTGCGTCAATGGACACACCATGACTTTGTACTCTTACAAGAAGCAACATTTTGAAAGTGTAAAACTAGGCTATGTTTGAAAACTATCAATTTGCGTGTCAATACATTTTTCTAAAAGTAAAATACCATTTGTTACTTTAGTTCGTTTCATTTATTTCTGGGTTAACACATTGTCGTCTGTGGCCTGGTGTCAATAAGAGCTAGGCAATTTTAAACAAACAGTTGTCGACTGAAATAACTACCTCTGTGAGAAAGGAGATGAACAGCACAGTCCAACAATAAGAAAAAGGGATCAAAATAAACCCCATCCTCTAAATTTACTTATCCCTGTGTGTGTTTTCTGAGAAAAAAGAAAAACCGTTTGCAAACCGTCAACAAACAAAAATCGCTAATAAAGGATTCTATTTTCATCATATATTTTTTTTTTCATTAGCATTAACCAAACTTCACTTCTCGTATGTGTTTTATACAATAGACAAGTACCCAAAAATCCATATAAACAATTTTTTATGCATTTTTTATAGTTCTTTTTTGTAGCCCCCAAATAAAAATTCTGGCTATGGCTTTGAATTCCCCATTATTGACCACTCAGGTGGTCAATACACCCAATTCCCAGATTGAGTGACATAGCTGGCTTACTGGGGTACAATTGCCATTTATTGGCCACCCAAATGGTGTACACACCCCAGCTACGTCATTGTCCACACGCAGGTTATTATGTCAACCACGACGAAATTACAGAAAAAAAGGAGAAATACCTTTAGTCGTGCAATCCTTTTTTTCCAAGAACGTACACCCGAATTGAATATAAGCTTCAAGACTTCTCTGTCAAAGTCAACAGCAACCCCTTCATGAGTCACAGCAAAAGAAAACGCAACAGCTTGATGAGCTTCCGCCATTCTAGAACGAAAATCATCTGAATCGACACGTCTCTTTGCCACACCTCCATTTACACAAACTGTCTTCCTACCAATGAAAGCGTGAATATTCCCTTGTGGCTTTATTCACCAGTAAAAATCAGCTTCATTATCATTCAACTTTTTTTGCAAATTCAGGGAACTTGCATATCTGTCGGTGAATAAGAATAATCAAAAAGGAAAACACGGCAACATTTTAAGTGGTTTTTCACATAAACTTAAGTTTTAACGGCAAAAATGTCTCAGCAGCGAATGCCGAATGGAAAGTAAGGAGCAACCCGGGTCAATAGTAACCGAAACTCTAAGAAATGGAATTTTGATACCAATAGTTACATAAAAAAAATCGCATTTTAATGCTCATTTTAAATATATAACTTTCACCAAGATTTGTCTTACCAATCAAAAGTTACGGGGGAAAACATCCCCTAAAAGTCATGTAATCTTAACGAAAATCACACCATCAGATTCAGCGTATCAGAGAACCTTATTGTAGAAGTTTCAAACTCCTATCTACAAAAAATGTGGAATTTCGCATTTTTTGCAAGAAGACAAACACATATGCGTGTTTATTTGTTTTTTTTTTTTACTTAGAAGTTTGACCATGTTTTAGTTTTTCTAATCAAATACGGTAAATCAATCGACTGGAACAAGCAATAAAACATCCCTTACGATTTTGACAGGTTTTCAAAAATAATTTTTATTTCATGAAATTATCCAACTATAAAATAAATGAAACAAGTGCCATAAAAACAACGAAATCTGTTAACCTTTCTAAGTCATGAGTGTGATAGTTTGTATTAAGCGCTAAAAACCACTCGCTAGAAACACAGCACTAGTGGCCAGAATTCGCTTTCCAGGTTCAGCCAATTCTTGTCTTCTCAATATCAGTCTGGCAGTTTTTCTAGAGTCGCAAATATTAGATGAAAAGCTATCCTGGGTTCGAAAGTCAACTGGCAAATAGCATCCAGTTTTCATTCGCTTTTTTCAGAAAAAGTTGGTCCTGTGACGTAGAAATGGGTAACCAATCAGGGCACACACAAATAGGGTTATTTTAGATCCGTAACATCAAGATGTAAATTGATTGGTCACTGGTACTGACGTCGCATAGCCCACTTCACGCGGAAAGGGTTATTGAAGATGCGGCTGCTGAAACATACGCACATGGACATAGTCAAGTAAGTAGGGGCTATGACTATTGATTTATACATCCCATAAACCTAGAGATCATATTAAAGATGGTGTGTCTCCTTACCAGATCCCTATAATAAGATCATCCTGAGTCCACGTATAACATTCGTTTTCACTCTTAAATGAGCTTCACCCCTTCAATCCCCTCCCACTAATGTGCAAATATATACCCCGAACTGTATATATGCAGCAAATTTTCAATCATTTTGACAAACTCTTAAATCAGTTTGAAGAGAAGAAAGACTTACGAAGAATTCAGTGAATATATACAACTCATGGTATATATTTGCACATGAGAAGGGGGGTAATAAAGTTCATTTCCGACGCAAATGAATGTTATGATTGGATTTGAGATGAAATTCTGATTCTTAAAAGTATTATTTAAAAAACAAGTTTTTTCAACTAAAAGTAATGAGCAACATTAAAATTCAAAATGAACAGAAATCATTACACATATGAGGGGGTTACCACCTTTTCAATAACTCGATATTTACACTTAAGTTTTTTTTAGAACTTTTAAAAAAGCTTATTAAATTAATTAAAGGTTCCTCGTGTTTCTAGACTCATTGTTAAATGGTTGGAACAAAAAGTCACACTTCAGCGTAAAGAGCAAGGTATTGAAGACTGGGCAACCCCCTCATATACGTAATAACTTCTGTTCATTTTAAGTTTTAATGTTGCTCCTTACTTTCAGTTGGAATTTTTTTTTTGTTTAACTTCTGATTGTTTTTTAAATAATGCCAGGAAATCCGGCTCCCCCTTCATGGAAAATCCCTTCACCCACGAAACATTCCTCCATGAAAGATCTTCCCACGTAACCCCCTCCCCGTAAGAACCCCCCCCCCCAAACAAAGGTATCTGATTACTTCTTAATAGCCAATATTATATGTAAACAATGGGCAAAGTTCATATTTATTACCTTTTCCCCCGGGGCTGTGGGGGGCCAAATCATTCTGAAGACATACATATTAGATCTTTCGACTATACTTCACGGAGGTAGTTATTATCTCAAAGTTTTGATCGAAAGACTCCGGGAAAAATGGGCCCGGAAAAGGGGCTAGCTTCCCTCCTATATTTTTGGCCACTTAAAAGGGCACTAGAACTTTTGATTTGCAATAAAATGAGCCCCCCCCCTTCTAGGATAACTGGTTCGATACGATAATCCCTAGAAAAAAAACACAATAAAAAAAATGCAAAATTTCATATTTTTGTATATAGGAGCTTAAAACCCCTACAATAGGGTTCTCTGATATGCTGAATAGCTACTTATGTGTTATATAATATACATTCGAGAACTTGTATCGCGAACATGAGACAAAACCTGGTTTGTACGCTGTATATACCAGACAATTACCTTCGACTCGGTGGAAAACTAAATTATAGCTATATTTTAAATTAAATATTTTATTGGTATTTCAGTTAGTTTAAGTTACGTATTTAATATAATGCGCTCTTGACCGTCCCCCTTCCATAATTTTTTGTTGTAGTTTTCATAATTTTCTTACTAAAGTATTGTATTTTAATCATTTTTGTTTTATTTCATTAGCATTCACCAAACTTAAGTTCTTCAGTGCGTAATTATTGTGCCATTATTTTCAACTTCTCTCCCTTCACGCCGGGATTATGGCATAATCATTATGCAAACTGAATTTATTTTTTTTACCGGCTCACCAAAAATGCTGCCGGGTGCGTCCCCTCTTCATGCGTAACGCCTCTTATATATCTCTATGTTATATATATATATATATATATATATATATATATATATATATATATATATATATATATATATATATATATATATATATATATATATATATATATATATATATATATATATATATTAAATTATGCTTCAGCTTTACCAGTTTGCACTTTTACTGAATTTAGGCAAAAGCTCTTTGATTTAATTGAAACTCATTTTACTTACAAATAAATTAACAAGGGAATATGCCCACACCCTCGCTGATAAAGAAGCCAGTTTATGTAAATGGGTGGGGTGACAGTAACTTTCCGCTAAAAATTACCCAAAGGAAGGCCAAAACGTTACACAGGAATTTGCACATTTTTCTGAAGCAAAACAGAAGTTCTTATGGATGGAAGATTAAAAGGGGAAGGAGTTATATTAGGTGATTGCTTTCTCCTGAAAGACAAAAAATGCGAAATTTTGTTTTGGCAAGAAAACTGACATTGTTTTGCCAAAAATATGTTTTTCAGAGCTTTCCCCCTCTAGAAAAGACTATATTAGTCTATCCCTCGCCTTCTTTAAAAATAATGGCGAACACTCATGCGAATTCAGACGGCTGTAAATTGTTTTTTTATATACGAAAATTATTTTTTTTTCTAAGAATACTGAGAAATTATATTTCCCCTCAATTTCTTATAGCCTACAGGGCGTCTCATTTATGTCTACCGTTCTAAAAAAAAAAAAAAAAAAAAAAAAAAAAAAAAAAAAAAAAAAAAAAAAAAAAAAAAAAAAAAAAAAAAAAAAAAAAAAGGTGTTCAATTATTTTCTTCATGGATCTACATTAAACTTCGGATAACATACTAGTTCTAGGGGCCATAGGTTCTCCTTCTTTGGGGCGACCTTAAAATTTCAAATGATCCTTTTTACATTTCTGTTCTACTTTTTTTCGAAAATCGGGGGATGAGCGTAATAATCTTGATTTTCGTTTCAGTGGGAGGGGGGTAGGATACTACTTACTGTAAACTTACAAGTATTTGCTGCACACAATCTGTGTACTGTCTTAATGTTAAAGCATATTCTGTGTTAGAGGCTATTTAATTAAAGCATTGAGTGCTCTTAGCGCTTACTTACTCATAAAAAAATCTATATAAAGCTCACTGTGATAAAACTCCTTTTACTACTGCGCAAAACCACAAGGGAATATATACACCTATGTTAGCACGCAAGTCTACGTGTGCCACGATTAGGGACGGATAAAGGGCGGTTGGAACGATTGGGCCCAATCGGACCCCGCGTTTGAAAACCCCGCGCTCCCATTAAAATGAACACCTTTTTCCTAATTGTGAAATATTCTAAACAATTCCAGTAAGCGTTGCTTCTGGATAGAGATTATTTTCCAGGCTAAAACCAATAAAAAACTATCTGATATCAACAATGGATCAGGAAAGATTAAATAGTTTAGCAATTATGTCAATTGAAAATGAAATTAGACGCAAGGAAATTAGACTTTCCAAAAGTTTTTGAAGAATATATAAACAAAACTTAGAAACATGTAAGTTCATTAATTCATATTTTGTGATGTAAATTTCAAAGGGCATTTTCAGCAGGTTCATAATAACTAAAGGACAAAAACGTAACTTAACGTAAGCTCAAAATGAGGACAAAAGAGGACAGAAACGTGAGCTCAAAATGAACAAACTGGGTCATTATAAAAAATAATGATTAATCATCAAACTTAATTTTAAAAAGGGTAAGTATTTTGAAAATTTTCAATCTGACACCTTTTAACCCTCATTTTCGTTCATATTTCGTAAATTAAAAAATTTGTTGCTTTTAAAGAATTTGCTATTTAAAAAAAAAATTAAGCATAAATTTTTTAACTTATTTTAAAGTTTTTTTTTGTCACATTTTTTTAATACTCTGTTTTTGGAAGCATAATTGGTCTACACTTTAGATTGACCTGTTATGACAATTCTTGCATTATCATCAAATCTATAAATATCATAGCGTTTTTGAGATCGACGAGTTTAAAAAAAGAAAAACGCACAATCTTGCTCAAACACACCAACAAATTACATTATTCGCAGCCTTTATTTTTTAGTGTTTAGTTGCGGCTCTAGCTACCCGTAATACAAAAGTTAAGTCTGCCAAAATACAAGTTTTATTTTTGGAATGTTTAGAATTCTAACTAATGCCAGCAGTTTGAAATAGACATTGTTCATAATAACCTCAATCTATTCGTAGGAATTTGTACATTAGCTCAAGAAAACCCCTAAAACTAATTATAAAAAAAAACAGTAATCTGATGTCAACAAGAATGCATGGGCAAAAAATTCACAAGCTGTCATGACGTCATATTTTTACTCTTTTCACACACAATACAGTGACAGATGACGTCATTTCACCTTTCCAAAGCTTTTTAAATTGTGACGTCATACAGTGTACTTAAGGAGCGGGCGAACTAGCAGTTTATCTCAGATTCAATATAGCAATGTCAAGTACAACATATAGTAATATGTATGAAACATACAACTGCAATGACTACGAAGTCTACGAAAATTTCGAAGACATAGATACAACTTCAAACACGTGCAACTACGATGGCGGTTATGATTTGGAGGAATATTTTACAAATGGGTATAACTACAGATATGCATCCAAAGTGAAACCAATTCCACGAACTACAGAAATATTGCCTTGCAACAGCAACTACGTCTACAGCATTAAAATCAGAAAATTCAAACCTGATCTAGAGATGCCATCTGAGTCAGCAGAAACTGACGGGGTGCAAAACGAGACTTGGGGTGCATTTGAAAAAGAAAGATTGTATTTTGGCTCAAGGATCCAAAGGCTGAAATTGAACGAGAAGGGAGAAAGAGACCCAACGAAGGAGGATAGAGATGCAAGTGTCAATGAAAGGGTTTCAGAAATTTGGGATAAAATTAGTGTTAAATCTACAGAAGAACCGACGAGTGTGCCAGCTGTAAAAGCTGTTTACGTACCTCCCAGTTTGAGAAATAGAAAAAAAAAGGAAGCACCAAATCTTGCAAGTCTACAGCTATTCCCGAATCTTGGAACTGATGAAAGTGAAATTGATTGTACTATAAAGCAGACGGATAAAGAAAGTGAAGGATTCACCGAGAGAAAATGTAGAACTTCGACATTGGCTAATAATAGGCCAGTAACGAATGGGCGTGCTGTGATATCTTCTTATGTGCCTCTCAGTTTGACGAGACAAAGAAAAATGGAAAGGCCAGATAGGTTTGCCAATGGTGACCATTGCAACCGAGAAATACCGAAAATGCCGATCTATGAAAGGCTGCTAATGATAAGCAGGCAGGGTAGCGAGCAAATTGCAGCAAATGAGTGTGCTGAGATTTCTGCTAATGCACCTCCCAGTTTGACGAGAAGTAGAAAAATGGAGAAACCGGGTGGATTTACCAATGAAACCCGTAGCAGCCAAGCAAATTATGTACCTCCCACTGTAAGAAGCAGGCAAAGTAGCGAAAAAACTGCAGCTAAGGCTCTTACAAATGAGCGCACCGTGATATCTGCTAAGGTGCCTCCCAAGACGAAAAGTAAAAAAATGGAGAGAAAGGGTGGCTTTACCAATGAAACCCGTAGTAGTCGAGGAAATCATGTACCTCCTTTTGGAGGTACATCTGCTGATGTGCCTCCCACTTTGGCGGGAAGTATAAAAATGGAAAGGCCAGATAGATTTGCCAATGGTGACCATTGCAACCGAGAAATACCGAAAATGCCGATCTATGAAAGGCTGCTAATGATAAGCAGGCAGGGTAGCGAGCAAATTGCAGCAAATGAGTGCGCTGAGATTTCTGCTAATGCGCCTCCCAGTTTGACGAGAAGTAGAAAAATGGAGAAACCGGGTAGATTTACCAATGAAACCCGTAGTAGTCGAGGAAATCATGTAACTCCTTTTGCAAGAAGCAAGCAGAGTAGCGAACAAACTGCAGCAAAGGCTCACATAAATGAGCATGATGGGATATCGGCTAATGTGCCTGTCAGTTTGGTGAGAAGTAGAAAAATGGAAACATCTGTTGCTGTACCAGAGGCATTATTTCCAACACCACAAAGTGCTAACGTTGAACCAGATGTACAAGAAGATATACGCCGGATATACTGGCAAAACCGGTTTCTAGTCCCTGAAACACCTGTTGCTGCACTAGAGGTATCAAATTTGGACACTACTTGCAAAAAAAATTCATCTGAATCAAATTTGGATGCCTGGAATCCACTTTATAGGATATTCAAGGAGTCTAATAAGGAGGATGCAATCTGCTTCGGAGGACCAATTCGTCGATTCTTCGAAAGTCAGTTGATTCTTCAGAGCTTTAGAAAATGAACATTTTAAATTGTAAAAATTTTTGTAGATTGTAAAGTTGTTGATTGTAAATATAAATTGTAAACTGCAAATAGTCTGAAAGTAAACCTTGTAGGTCTTAAGACTCGATCCGAGATGGAAATTTGTATTCTTAAATCAACATTTGACGGTTATTTCCTCTCAAATTATTAGCATTTACTGGATATTATATTAAAGGGCTAATTAATATGTATTCTATCTTCTAACCATAAATGGAGGGTAGAGGATAACTTCATTGATTCCGGGATCATCTTTATTGTGAAAAGCATGGTGCATGAAAGAAAAAGATCGATGTTTGTTTTTATCGATTTATTGCATTATTTTTTCTTCTAATTTATAAACTCGATTCCCCAATAAAGGGGAACTTTCCGAAGACGACCGTACAAATTTTCGACTGGGAGGGGTAGGAGGGAAAATTCAAATAATTTTAGAGGAACTTTCCACAGGGAAGGGAGGGGAGAATTTTCCATGTAAAAATTTTTAGGAGGGTAGAATTTTCTGTAATTTTGTATCTTTTGAGATCGCAGCAACTCACGACAGCTAAGAAACTATATATATGAATAGAATAGCTTATATCTCACTATTCTCCAATTTTCAGGATATGCTATTGACCAAAATTACCAATATCTCAACACTTACAGACCTAATCTCCATAAGTAATCATAGATGCGGCCACTCCTTCATCCTACTCAGTTCAAAGCTTCATTCTTTGCTCTGTCTTATAAAATTCTCAATTCCTTTGGATATTTTCCTGTAAATTCTTTCCAGCCCATCAATGAACTTTTTGTTTCGCACCGTTGGGACTACGATCAAGTAAATATTCGATCTGGCCCTGCAAATCTTTCTTTCATTATAGACTCAGAGAGTGGGACCAAACTGCATTTTCTGTGAACCCTGTATTATATCCGTCCGCTCTAGTGACCCCCTCAAACAATGCTTCTGGAGAGCATTTAGCACACATTGCTTAAACCTTGAATCACTTCTGTTTCAACGGAATCATGACCAGCTTCCTTTACCATGTCTTCTCGTGTCTCAGTTTTTTATTCCCATTCTTTCAAACTTTTTCAGACGTAAAAAACCATCATGCACCTTAAATATTTTTGAGTATTCTCCCTTACGGATGTACTACCTTTACCAGTGAAAATACCCCTTCGAAATTATTCTCATCTAACACTACCAAGTCACCTTCTCTTGTTCTTGCGTTAGGTTACTTTCTCCTCTTAACTCAATTTTATAAGCTTATTCTAGCGCCATTAACTCCGGATACGAATCACGGATCACGGATGCGTGTTTATTTGGTTTTTTTTTTCGTTTTTTTTTTTTTACTTAGAAGTTTGACCATGTTTTCGTTTTTCTAATCAACTACGGTAAATCAATCGACTGGAACAAGCAATAAAACATCCTTTATGATTTTGACAGGTTTTCAAAAAAAAATTTATTTCATGAAGTTATACGACTATAAAATACATGAAAAAACAGCGAAATCTGTTGACCTTTCTAAGCCATGAGTGTGATAGTTTGTATTCAGCGCTAAAAACCACTCGCTAGAAACACAGCACTAGTGGCCAAAATTCGCTTTCCAGGTTCAGCCAATTCTTGTCTTCTCAATATCAGTCTGGCAGCTTTCCTCGAGTCGCAAATATTAGATGAAAAGCTATCCTGGGTTCGCTAGTCAACTGGCAAATAGCACCCAGTTTTCATTCGCTTTTTTTTTCAGAAAAAGTTGGTCCTGTGACGTAGAAATGGGTAACCAATCAGGGCACACACAAAGAGGGTTATTTTAGATCCGCAACATCAAGATGTAAATTAATTGGTCACTGGTACTGACGTCGCATAGCCCACTTCACGCGGAAAGGGTTATTGAGATGCGGCTGCTGAAACATACGCACGTGGACATAGTCAAGTAAGTAGGGGCTATGACTATTGATCTATACATCCCATAAACCTAGAGATCATATTATAGATGGTGTGTCTCCTTACCAGATCCCTATAATAAGACAGCTAAAAAATAAACATATTTTTATAATCAGAATTTCATCCTGAGTCCACGCAATCGTTTTCACTCTTAAATGAGCTTCACCCCTTCAATCCCCTCCCACTAATGTGCAAATATATACCCCGAGCTGTATATAAGCAGCGAATTTTCAATCATTTTGACAGAATCTTAAATCAGTTTGAAGAGAAGAGTGACTTACGAAGAATTCAGTGAATATATACGACTCAGGGTATATATTTGCACTTGAGAAAGAGGGTAATTAAGTTCATTTCCGACTCAAATGAATGATATAATTGGATTTAGGATGAAATTCTGATTCTTAAAGTATTATTTAAAAAACAAGTTTTTTCAACTAAAAGTAATGAGCAACATTAAAATTCAGAATGAACAGAAATTATTACGCATAGGGGGGTTACCACCTCTTCAATAACACGATCTTTACACTAAAGTTTTTCTAGAACTTTTAACAAAGCTTATTAAACCAATTAAAGGTTCCTCGTGTTTCTAGACTCATTGTTAGATAATTGGGACAAAAAGTCACACTTCAGCGTAAAGAGCGAGGTACTGAGGACTGGGCAACCCCTTCATATACGTAATAACTTCTGTTCGTTTTAAGTTGTAATGTTGCTCCTTACTTTCAGTTGGAAAACATGTAGTTTTTTTTTATTAAACTTCTGATTGTTTTTTAAATAATGCCAGGAAATCCAGATCCCCCTTCCTGGAAAATCCCTTCACCCACGAAACATTCCTCCATGAAAGATGCTCCCACGTAACCCCCTCCCCGTAGGACCCGCCCCTCCCCAAACAAACGTATCTGATTACTTCTTAATAGCCAATATTATATGTAAACAATGGGCAAAGTTCATATTTACTACCTTTTCCCCCAGGGGATGTGGGGGGCCAAATCATTCTGAAGACATACGTATTAGATCTTTCGACTATACTTCACGGAGGTAGTTATTATCTCAAAGTTTTGATCGAAAGACTCCGGGAAAAATGGGCCTGGAAGGGGGGCTAGCTTCCCTCCTACATTTTTGGCCACTTAAAAGGGCACTAGAACTTTTGATTTGCTATCAAATGAGCCCCACCCCTTCTAGGATAACTGGTTCGATACGATCATCCATAGAAAAAAAAAAAAAAAAAAAAAAAACAATAAATAAACACGCATCCGTGATCTTGCTTCTGACAAAAAATGTAAAATTCCGCATTTTTGTATATAGGAGCTTAAAACCCCCACAATAGGGTTCTCTGATATGCTGAATAGCTACTTATGTGTTATATAATATACATTCGAGAACTTGTATCGCGAACATGAGACAATACATGGTTTGCATGCTGTCTATACCAGACAATTACCTTCGACTCGGTGGAAAACTACAATATAGCTATATTTTAAATTAAACATTTTATTGGTATTTCAGTTAGTTTAGGTTACGTATTTAATATAATGCGCTCTTGACCGTCCCCCCTCCATAATTCTTTGTAGTAGTTTTCATAATTTTCAAACTTCAGTTCTCCAGTGCGTAATTATTGTGCCATTATTTTCAACTTCTCTCGCTTCACGCCGGGATTATGGCATAATCATTATGCAAACTGAATTTCTTTTTTACCGGCTCACCGAAAATGCTGCCGGGTGTGTCCCCTCTCCATGCGTAACGCCTCTTTATATATATACATATATATATATATATATATATATATATATATATATATATATATATATATATATATATATATATATATATACATATATATATATATATATATATATATATATATATATATATATATATATATATATATATATATATATATATATATATATATATATATATATATATATTAAATTATGCTTCAGCTTTACCAGTTTGCACTTTTACTGAATCTAGGCATAAGCTCTTGGATATAATTGAAACTCATTTTACTTACAAATAAATTCACAAGGGAATATGCCCACACCCTCGCTGATAAAGAAGTCAGTTTGTGTAAATGGGTGTGGTGACAGTAACTTTCCGCTAAAAATTACCCAAAGGAAGGCCAAAATGTTACACAGGAATTTGCACACTTTTCTGAAGCAAAACAGAAGTTCTTATGGATGGAAGATCAAAAGGGGGAGGAGTTATATTAGGTGTTTGCTTTCTCCTGAAAGACAAAAATATGCGAAATTTTGTTTTGGAAAGAAAACTGACATTGTTTTGCCAAATATATGCTTTTTCAGAGCTTTCCCCCTCTAGAAAAGACTATATTAGTCCATCCCTCGCCTTCTTTAAAAATAATTACGGACACTCTCAAAAATTCAGACGGCTGTATATTGTTTTTTATAAGAAAATTATTCTTTTTTTCCAAGAATACTGAGAAATTATATTTCCTCTCAATTTCTTATAGGCTGCAGGGCGTCTCTTATGTCTACTGTTCAATAAAACAACAACAAAAAAGTTGATGTTCAATTATTTTCTTCATGGATCTACATTAAACTTCGGATAACTTACTAGTTCTAGAGGCCATAGGTTCTCCTTTCTTTGGGGCGACCATAAAATTTCAAATGATCCTTTTTACATTTCTGTTCTACTTTTTTTCGAAAATCGGGGGATGAGCGTAAGAATCTTGATTTTTGTTTCAGTGGGAGGGGGGTAGGATACTACTTACTGTAAACTTACAAGTATTTGCTGCAAACAATCTGTATACTGTCTTAATGTTAAAGCATATTCTGTGCTAGAGGCTATTTAATTAAAGCATTGAGAGCTTTTAGCGCTTAATTGCTCATTAAAAAAATAATTTTATATAAAGCTCACTGTGATAAATCTCCTTTTACTTCTGCGCAAAACCACAAGGGAATATATACACCTATGTTAGCACGCAAGTCTACGTGTGCCATTTTCACAAGCAGCGCAATACCGCTACCTAAGTAAAGAGCGATTAAGGACGGATAAAGGGCGGTTGGAACGATTGGGCCCAATCGGACCCCGCGCTCCCATTAAAATGAACACCTTTTTCCTAATTGTGAAATATTCTAAACAATTCCAGTAAGCGTTGCTTCTGGATAGAGATTATTTTCCAGGCTAAAACCAATAAAAAACTATCTGATATCAACAATGGATCAGGAAAGATTAAATAGTTTAGCAATTATATCAATTGAAAACGAAGTTAGACGCAAGGAAATTAGACTTTCCAAAAGTTTTTGGAGAATTTATAGAACAAACTTAGAAACATGCAAGTTCATTAATTCATATTTTGTGATGTAAATTTCAAAGGGAATTTTCAGCAGGTTCATAATAACTAGAGGACGAAAACTTAACTTAACGGAAGCTCAAAATGAGGACAAAAGAGGACAGAAAGGTGAGATCAAAATGAACAAACTGGACCATCAAATGAGACGAGATAAAATGAACAGCCAGACAGATGTAAATGCACGGGCTAAAATGAAATACCTAAGCTATCAAAAGTGACAAGACCAATCTGAGCAAGGGGCACTGAAAAATATCTTAAGCAATTGTTGACGAAAATGAAGAACAAAATTACAACGATTCAACAACAAAACTGAAGAACAAAGAAATATGCTGTTAAAAGATGAGTGACAGAACGTGTCAAAACTGACAGTGAGGAACAAAGAATTGTGCTGTTAGAAGACAAGTGACAGTGAGAATCAAAATGAGTCAAAATTGAGAATGAAGAAGAAAGAAATATTATTTTAGAAGAACAGCGCCATCACAATATTCGAGACCTACAAACTGTGGGACAAAACTAAAGTAAAAACCTACAAAGATGCCGTAAACTACGCAAATGTAATTACAAGTCATTGGGACCCTTTAAAGTTGTATGTATTCACTGTGGAGCCGTCCCCATTTTTCCACGTGAAAATAGCCAACAAAGGTAATTTATTTGAGGGTTGTTGCCTGCTTAGTCAAATTGGAATTGCTATCTCCATAATTTCCAAATGAATTGGCATGGCCTGTTATAAAACATCAATTTCTCTCTAAAGAGTTCCACAAACATACATTAAACTTGAACTTAGGTTTTGCTATACCTTCATTCAATGCAAGCGATGATCATCAACAGTCGCAATGTTTTCAGCTTCAAAGTAACTGGACAAATTTATCACAAAATCAATTTAGTGGCACATCCATCAAAAACCCCTTAAGGTGATTTTGAACCACATTAATATAGCCAAATGTACCTTTTAGACCCCCAATGAAGCTGCAAAAGAGCCCCTGGTATATCCTTTAGATCATGGGATAACCCAATGAATATCTTGGAAAAAATATTTTCCAACAACAAAAACAACAAAAAAGCGAGACAAAAACAATTATGCTAAAGGTTACATGAAAATGCGAGAAGTGGAGGATGATTATCCTCCACTTATATAATACATCAGATCAAAATTTTAAGAGAGCTATTCTGTTCAACATTGTTAAAAAGTCCAGTAATAATGTCTTTGGGAATACCAATCTCCCCTCGTGAATTATATCACAACTTGCCGTCTGTATGCAGGTTGTCAAAAGGGCGTAACAGCCATTTCTTAGGAACAAATTGGGGTATGAAGTTGAAACTAACAGGGCTTGTTGTGGAAGATGTTGAATTAATCGAAAATATATTCATTATGATGCTTCTGCTTCTACTCATACTACTATTGCTACTATTATTACTACTTTCTGCCACTATAGCTAAGGCCACTACTATTAATTCTACTGCTCCTACTAAAATTAAGGGTATTAAGGCGAAAAGTTTGGGAAAGTGTATAGAGCTAAATCGGAACACACTATATCCTCACGGGTTGCCAAGAGGAAATACCAGAAACAATTCAGGAACAGTTGATGACATGAAGTTGAAACTTTCAGCGTGTGTTGAAGGGGATGTTGAAGAGACCAACGCGAAATGCGCATACTGCTACTAATGCTTCTATAGCTATTGCTACGTCACAAGCTAAGAGTATTAAGGTGAAACTTTCAATGAATATTTAGGCGGATGTTGAACTAAATCAAAACGAACTATGAGCATGTGTATTTTCAAAAAGGAGACAAAGCAATATCTCGAAAACGGCTTACATTATTAAGTTAGACCTTTAAGGGTAAGTTGCGGCGGATTTTGAACTAGCCAGAAGGGACTACATCTGTACTGTCAATACACTACAGTTACTGTAATTAATGACGCTAAGGGTATTAAGGTGAAACTTTTCAGGGAATTTTTAGGGGTGTTTCAATTAAAAGCAATAACTATGTGCATGCAGGTTTTCAAAAGGACATATTAGCAATATCATTGGCAGCGCCGCTCTATAATAGCTAGAAACATCATGGAAACTTTAAAGGAGTTAATCCGATTAGAAATTAAGAATTCTAGTGCCCTTTCTGAGAGTCTAAAGAGATTGGAGGGCAAGCAGCCCTCCTACCGAGCCAATTCATTTTCCCAACACATCCAGTCAAATTTTGAGACAGCCATTTTGTTCAGCATAGTAGAACGGTCCAGTAACTATGTCTCTACGGATATTGGGTATGTCAACCTCCGAAAATTACGCAATTAGCCCATTATGCTGTAAAAAAATAAAAATAAAATAAAAAAAAAATAATCAAAAGGCAATGTGTGCTTGGTTACAAATAAGAAACCTCTTCAGTATATCGAGAACGACTGGGGTATTAAGTTGAAATTTTCGGGGCTACTACTATTACTGCTTCAGCGCTTGCAATTTAAATAAATCAAAAGAGTGTAAGTGTATCCATATTGTCAAACAGCATAGAAAGAATTTTTTGGGAACGATATCAAGTTTTATTTTTCAATTCAACTTGAGGAGGTATAAAACTAAATTGAACAATACTATTTATGTGAGGATTAAAAATTATTGAAAAAGTTTCTCCAACATACAAATAGTAAGCCAAACTACGAATTCTTATAGAAAAAAACGAAAAGATATAAAATATTATTTCTTTTCCATGAATAAGACTGTGTCAATATAAAATGAACAGATATTAATTTAAAAACTTTTCCCGCAAAACAAGTTTTTCAAAGAAAAGTAAAGAGCTCCATTATACCAAAAATGAGCAGAAATAAATTTAAATAATCTTCCAAGCGTAAAACTACCACAAATTATCATCTATAAATTTACAGGTAGCCTACACGGGATGAAACAAGAGAGACGCATTGGGAGAATTGACGGGAAAAATATAATTTCGGCTATATATTTTATTAGCACATCAGGGGGGAGGTAAATTATAGCGGGACTGCATGTAAGGCGTGTTAGCTACAATTATTTTGCATATTATGAAGTATAAATTGTTTTATTAGCACGTTTCCTTCTCAAGGCATATACCTAGTTAACTATCGATAAAATAAAAGCAGCCAGTTTTCATGGGTGAAAAAAAGTTTTGATGGGTGGGGGAGAAGTTAGAAAAATGTATTTTGCCAAAGGAGTATCATATTTTTCATGAGTGTCATGCAATTTCACATTTTAGAGTATTAATGCTTCCCGGGAGGGTAGCAAGTCCATTTATCCTTGACATGAATAAAACCAATATATTCCCAAAAAAGAGAAATTCGCCTACCAAGAGTTAACAAACAATAGCTTACAACAATCCTTACATGCACAACTAGAATACTGAATAAGGACACTGAAATTTTAAAAACCGGAATTGATTAGACACACGCTCAAAAATTGCCATAAGGTTTTTAAATTGAGTAGCTCTATGTCAGGTTTTTTTTGTTTGTTTTTTTTTAAAGCAAACTTCATTTGTGTTATTAATCTAGAATGAAGCACCAAAATCATTTTTTCCAATGACATCAAGGGCTGAAAAAACAGTTCGAGATCATGGTTTATATAGTACCTCTTCTCCGCATGATGTTTTTAACTTTTGTATTAGAATTAAATGAATAAATAAATTTTAATCGATAGCAAGGGGCATTACTAAAGCTTAAAATGAACAGAAATTATTCCGTATATGAAGGGGGGGCTGCCCTTTCCTCATCCCTCGCTCTTAACGCTAAAGTCTTAAAGTCAAACAGTTCGTGATAAAGAACTGTAAGTAAGGAGCGACACAGCTCAATAGTAACCGAAACTCTAAAAGCAGAATTTTGATATCAATAGATATATCAAGAATACCGGCTTATTATGCTGATTCTAAATATGTAAGATTCATTAAGTCTAGTATTACCCATAAAAATCTACGAGGCTGAGAAAATTTGCCTGATATTCGGAAAGGAGGGAAACAACCTTTAACATCAAAGAATTTTCATGAAGATCACATCATCACATCTTATCAGAGAACTTTACTGTAGAGGTTTCAAGCTCCTATCTGCAAAAATATTATATTTTTACCAGAAGAAAGACCACAAATGCGTGTTTATTTGTTTTTTTCCAGGGGATATCGTGTCGAACCAACGGTCCTGGAACACCTAGAGAGGTCTCATTGGAACGAAAATTAAAAGTTCTAGTGCCCTTTCAAGTGACCAAAAACATTAGAGGGCAACTAGCCCCCCTTCCACGTCCATTTTTTCCAAAAATTTGTGGAATTTCGATCAAAATCTGGAGAAAGCCATTTTGCTTAGCACAGTTGAAATGTCCCAAAACTATGTTTTGGAGATAACATACCCCCCGCAGGTGCGGGGGACAATAGCCGGACAATAGCCTACACTAGGACACTACACTACAATAGGAGACAATAGCCGGGATAAGGCTATTGTCTACGTATAGTATTTGATATTGGGAAGTATGCAGACATTTTTCGGGGGAGGGGTGGGATTTTGTGCTTGGGTGGGATTCCATGGGGATAATTTTTCATTGGGAGGGAATTTTCCGAGGGTTAACTTTCCAGGAAAATTTTATACTGGGGGAATTTGACAGAATTTCCTATATGGAATTCTTTTTACTTGTCTTACTTTCTCTTTGTCAGCTCAATTTCACATGTGGAGATGCTCCGAAGGAATTGTCCCGGGGAAAATTATCAGCATGTTTTGATTTCAGAGGAAAATTTCCACGGAAGGGTGATTTCCAGAGTGATTGGAAAAACGATTAGAGCTTAAGGTTTTCTTTCAAATGAAAGTATATTAAGGATAATTTTTCAGGCCAAATTCTTTGCAAGAAATTTTACGGAAGGGGGGGGATTTTTAGGAAGTATTTAATTGTCCGGAAGAAATTTCAGGGGGAGAGTATTTTTTTTTAAAGGAACTTCCCATGGAGGAGTTTCCGGTGAGAGGAGGGATTTTTCAATGAGGGTGAGCCGGAAGTACCGGCATTATTTGAAAAATATCAGAAATTAAATTAAAAAGAAGTTTTTCAGTAGCAACATTTTGAGTAACAGTATTGAGAGGTGGTTGCCCACCTCTCAATACCTTGCTCTTTACGCTAGAGTTTTACTGTTTGTCCCAATTTTTAAGAACGACCATGAAACACATGGGCCGTTTATTTAGAATAGTAAGTTTTTTCGGAAGTGCTAAAAACCTTAGACCGTTTTATACAAATACTGATTGACCATTTTATTCAAGCAGTTCGGGGTAACGAACTGTAAGCAAGGAGGGAGTCGGAAGATTAGTAATCAAAACTCTAAAAACGGAATTTTGATAACGATAACAGATACAGAAAAGAAATTGACTTTTTATGCTTATTCCAAATATATAAAATCTGTCAGGTACAATGTTTCCTATAAAAAGGTACAAGCCTGAGAAAATTTGCATGATGTTCGAAAAAGAGGGGAAATACCCACAAAAAGTCAAGCAATTTTGATGAAAATCGCACAGATTAAGCGTATTAGAGACCCCAACTGTAGACGTTTCAAGCTCCCATCTGGAAAAATGTGGAATTTTGTACTCTTTGCCAAAAAAAGATCATAGATGTGTGTTTGTTTATTGTTTATCTATTATTTTTTTTTCTCTTTTCCCAGGGGTGATCTTCTTGAACAAATGGTCCTAGAAGGTCGGGAAAGGGCTCATTCGGAAGGAAATTAAAAGTTTCAGTGCCTTATTTAAGTGACCACAAATATTGGAGGGTAACTAGTCCCCCTCTCATGCCCCTTCCCTTCTTTTATATTTAGCTCAAAACCACGTTTTAAATTTTAGCTATAGAAACATATTCTTTAAAACCTAAATTTTGGGGCAGATATATGACGTTGGATGACGTTGGAACTATGGGGAATCATAGTTTCCCCATATCATTTCTGGAAAAGTTAAATACATATGGAGGGGAATTAGTTTTTACAATTGAAAAAGAAACAGAGAATAAGCTACCGTTTCTGAATATTTGGATCCATAGAAATAATACCGAATTAGCTTTTTCGATTCACCCTAAACCGACTAACACCAACCGTTATTTGTCTTTCGCATCAAATCACCCGATCCAAGTAAAAAGGGCTATAGCTATTTCTTTAGTTGATAGAGTGTTAAAATTAACACCACCAGAATGCATGAGTAGTGAACAATTTTTTGTTCAGGATATTCTAGTAGATAATGGATATCCCGAAAGTATGATTTCTCAAATAATTGAAAAAAGGAGCTTTTTCGATTACATACACTATTAAATTTCAGTATGACATTTAATTCAATGGCCCGGCCGATAAGCTTATTATATACATCTTCAATTACATACACTATCAATTTTCAGTTTGACATTTAATTCAATGGCGGGGCCGATAATACACTCACATACACTGTTAATTTTCAATTTGGTCTGAAAACAGTCTCTGTGCAGTGACCACATCAATTAAATGCTATTTTCACTATATGTAAATATGGACATTTTTTTTTTGCCAGAAAAAAAAAGGAAAACAGACTGACTGTCATTAGATATATTCCTCTGAAGCTTAGTATTTTCTAGTGGGAAGCCTCTATACAGTCATATCGTCAATTATTGGAATTTTCTTTATTTATGTGGATATATATATATATATATATATATATATATATATATATATATATATATATATATATATATATATATATATATATATATATATATATATATATATATATATATATATAATATGGACCTATGGACGAACACTCCACAGAGGTATGGAAGAAAAATTTGTGACCAACACGGCAGTTTGAAAATCTTAAAGATATAGACTTCTGAGGGTAAGTGTTTACTAGTAGCAGGAATTTTTGGTTTCCAAATTGAAAATAGAAAGGTATATTTTCCATTGAGTTTAATTTCAACTCAGTTAAACCCAGGGCCGTGGAGTCGGTTTTAAGTTATAACCAACTCCATGAATTTTCAATATACCAACCCCATTCAGCGAAAAATTACTAAAAATCCGACTCCACAGCCATGTTTTAAAGCTTCATTCGAATGGATTTTATAAGCTATAATCGACTCCAACTCCAGACACTTTCAGTATAACGACTATATTCAGCAAAACCTATTAAAAATCAGAAACTAACTCCACAGCCCTGGCTAAAACTACCTTAGCCCCTGACTTCAATAAGGCCATTAGGCGTGGGCCCTTGACCTCAAAGTTAGGGGTCTAGAGGAGCATTAGACATACCAATAAGAGGAATTACAGTATGAATTAAGAAACCGTGAAATAGAGGCTGTGTATCAAATTATTGAGGATCTATAAAGTGAAGATATAAATAGAAATAATAGTAAGATATTGCATTAAGATGCCTTTCAGTTTGACAAAAGGAGCCTGTCTAGACAAGTTTCAGTCAAAGAGATGAATTCCACCTCGATAAACAATAGAAAAAGAATTAGAAGGGATGGGTAAACCATTTCGAAAGAGAGCCATGCAGTGGCGATTTTGTAGAAAACTTATCTACAAAAATACAGTTTTTGTAAAAAAAAAATAGAATTATTACAACTACTACTAACAACTCGTCGCAGGAGCAAGCCGCCTGAGGCCAACAGAGCTAAGAACACCCCTTCTCCATCACAATTAATAAAAACATCCCTCTTTACACCCTCCCATGAAGTTTCCATTTCCTTGAAATCCTTCTTCAATGCATCCTCCTATCCCAAATGAGGATGTCCTGCTTTCTGTTTAAACTTAGACGGTTGAACGAAAAGGACAATCTTCGTCAAGCTGTCATTCTTCATCTGCCGAACGTGCCCTAGCCACCTCAACCTTTTTATTTCATTATAGCCCTAGAAAGCAGTGTTAAACCACATTGAACCTCCTGTTGAAGTACGGTCAGTCAGCCAGGGACCCCGAACAATGCGTAGGCAATTTCTCTGGAAAACATCTAGCAAATCTTCATCCGCCATATTTCACCACTGTAATCACTGTAGCTTCCAACATTCTAATCTTGGTTTGCAGACTTATCTTCGTATTCATCCAAACTTTTTTTTTAACGAAAAACACCCTGAGTCTTGGCTACTCAACTTTTGACATCTTCAATACTCCTACCGTCTTTACTAATAATACTACCAAGGTAAATGAAGCTGCCCACCCGATCAATCTTTTCGTTACCCAACGTCACCTTTTTCCTCGTCACTTATTCTTAGCCTTGGTGATTTAGTCTTCTTAACAGTAATTTTCTAACTATTCTAGCACCCTGAACTAGCAAAACCTCTAAAACTTCATTCATTTTGCCCACACTTTCATTTAGGATTCTTAAACCATCACCATAATCTAAGTCCAGGAGAGTTTTTCCTCTCCATTTGGTTCCGTGGTCTCCCATTGCCTTTTCTGTACTCCTTAAGACAGAGTCTAGTGATTTTTTAGGGAAAGATTACTGAGACCAAGAAAGGTTGAATCGAATAATTATTCATAACGATGTTCTCAAGTAACTAATGTGCAAATAAGGCAGACATTCTGTCCTTCGGAATTTAGTTTACTAGACTGTGAACAGGCATTTGTTTCAGCACATACAAATACTTTCAAGAAGGTATCATCCCCAGAATTTATATCAGATAAGTAGGCTTATGTATCAAAGTGACTAGTTGATTTCTTGTAAAGTCAAGACTTAAGGAGGACTATGTCTTATTTTCGACTGCACTAATTAACTAATGGATTCCATAAAAGAAAATATAGTTCTGGCTACCGAGGACAGAAATGTTATATGGGAAGATTGATTTTATGCAAACGAATTGAATGTCCATGGTCTAAGTATTGGTAAAATAAACGAATTCCGAGGGTCTCCGGAGTTAAGGGCGCGAGAATAAGCTTATAAAATTGAGTTAAGAGGAGCAAGTAACCTAACGAAAGAACAAGAGAAGGTGACCTGGTAGTGTTAGATGAGAATAAAATATTTCGAAGGGGTAATTTCACTGGTAAAGGTAGTACATCCGTAAGGGAGAATACTCAAAAATATTTAAGGTGCATGATGTTTTTTTTTTGCATCTGAAAAAGTTTGAAAGAATGGAAATAAAAGTTTAAAAAAAACTAAGACACGAGAAGACATGGTAAAGGAAGCTGGTCATAATTCCGTTGAAACAGAAGTGATTCAAGGTTTAAGCAATGTGTGCTAAATGCTCTCCAGAAGCATTGTTTGAGGGGGTCACTAGAGCGGACGGATATAATACAGGGTTCACAGAAAATGCAGTTTGGTCCCACTCTCTGAGTCTATAATGAAAGAAAGATTTGCAGGGCCAGATCGAATATTTACTTGATCGTAGTCCCAACGGTGCAAAACAAAAAGTCCACTGATGGGCTGGAAAGAATTCACAGGAAAATATCCAAAGGAATTGAGAATTTTAGAAGACAGAGCAAAGAATGAAGCTTTGAACAGAGTAGGGTGAAGGAGTGGCCGCATCTATGATTACCTATGGAGATTAGGTCTGTAAGTGTTGAGATATTGGTAATTTAGGCCAATAGCATATCCTGAAAGTACAGTTGTCAGACTTATGCAGAATAGACATGAAATGTTAAGCTGATTAAAGATAAATGTTCGCCCGTCATATAGTGCTACACATCTTTTGGGGAGCCAACAAACCTCTCAAAACCGCTCATATGTATATATATATATATATATATATATATATATATATATATATATATATATATATATATATATATATTGGAGAATAGTGAGATATAAGCTATTCTATTCATATATATAGTTTCTTAGCTGTCGTGAGTTGCTGCGATCTCAAAAGATACAAAATTACAGAAAATTCTACCCTCCTAAAAATTTTCACATGGAAAATTTTCCCCTCCCTTCCCCGTGGGAAATTCCTCTAAAAGTATTTGAATTTCCCTCCTACCCCTCCCAGTCGAAAATTTGTACGCTCGTCTTCGGAAAGTTCCCCTTTGTTGGGGAATCGAGTTTATAAATTAGAAGAAAAAATAATGCAATAAATCGATAAAAACAAACATCGATCTTTTTCTTTCATGCACCATGCTTTTCACAATAAAGATGATCCCGGAATCAATGAAGTTATCCTCTACCCTCCATTTATGGTTAGAAGATAGAATACATATTAATTAGCCCTTTAATATAATATCCAGTAAATGCTAATAATTTGAGAGGAAATAACCGTCAAATGTTGATTTAAGAATACAAATTTCCATCTCGGATCCAGTCTTAAGACCTACAAGGTTTACTTTCAGACTATTTGCAGTTTACAATTTATATTTACAATCAACAACTTTACAATCTACAAAAATTTTTACAATTTAAAATGTTCATTTTCTAAAGCTCTGAAGAATCAACTGACTTTCGAAGAATCGACGAATTGGTCCTCCGAAGCAGATTGCATCCTCCTTATTAGACTCCTTGAATATCCTATAAAGTGGATTCCAGGCATCCAAATTTGATTCAGATGAATTTTTTTTGCAAGTAGTGTCCAAATTTGATACCTCTAGTGCAGCAACAGCTGTTTCAAGGACTGGAAACCGGTTTTGCCAGTATATCCGGCGTATATCTTCTTGTACATCTGGTTCAACGTTAGCACTTTGTGGTGTTGGAAAGAATGCCTCTGTAACAGCAACAGATGTCTCCATTTTTCTACTTCTCACCAAACTGACAGGCACATTAGCCGATATCCCATCACGCTCATTTATGTGAGCCTTTGCTGCAATTTGTTCGCTACTCTGCTTGCTTCTTGCAAAAGGAGTAACATGATTTCCTCGACTACTACGGGTTTCATTGGTAAATCTACCCGGTTTCTCCATTTTTCTACTTCTCGTCAAACTGGGAGGCGCATTAGCAGAAATCTCAGCACACTCATTTGCTGCAATTTGCTCGCTACCCTGCCTGCTTATCATTAGCAGCCTTTCATAGATCGGCATTTTCGGTATTTCTCGGTTGCAATGGTCATCATTGGCAAATCTATCTGGCCTTTCCATTTTTATACTTCCCGCCAAAGTGGGAGGCACATCAGCAGATATCCCAGCACACTCATTTATATGAGCCTTAGCTGCAGTTTGTTCGCTAATCTGCCTGGTTCTTGCAAAAGGAGGTACATGATTTCCTCGACTACTACGGGTTTCATTGGTAAATCCACCCTGTCTCTCCATTTTTTTACTTTTCGTCTTGGGAGGCACCTTAGCAGATATCACGGTGCGCTCATTTGTAAGAGCCTTAGCTGCAGTTTTTTCGCTACTTTGCCTGCTTCTTACAGTGGGAGGTACATAATTTGCTTGGCTGCTACGGGTTTCATTGGTAAATCCACCCGGTTTCTCCATTGTTCTACTTCTCGTCAAACTGGGAGGCGCATTAGTAGAAATCTCAGCACACTCATTTGCAGCAATTTGCTCGCTACCCTGCCTGCTTATCATTAGCAGCCTCTCATAGATCGGCATTTTCGGTATTTCTCGGTTGCAATGGTCACCATTGGCAAATCTATCTGGCCTTTCCATTTTTCTTTGTCTCGTCAAACTGGGAGGCACATAAGAAGATATCACAGCACGCCCATTCGTTACTGGCCTATTATTAGCCAATGTCGAAGTTCTACATTTTCTCTCAGTGAATCCTTCACTTTCTTTATCCGTCTGCTTTATAGTACAATCAATTTCACTTTCATCAGTTCCAAGATTCGGGAATAGCTGTAGACTTGCAAGATTTGGTGCTTCCTTTTTTCTTCTATTTCTCAAACTGGGAGGTACGTAAACAGCTTTTACAGCTGGCACACTCGTCGGTTCTTCTGTAGATTTAACACTAATTTTATCCCAAATTTCTGAAACCCTTTCATTGACACTTGCATTTCTATCCTCCTTCGTTGGGTCTCTTTCTCCCTTCTCATTCAATTTCAGCCTTTGGATCCTTGAGCCAAAATACAATCTTTCTTTTTCAAATGCACCCCAAGTCTCCTTTTGCACCCCGTCAGTTTCTGCTGACTCAGATGACATCTCTAGATCAGGTTTGAATTTTCTGATTTTAATGCTGTAGACGTAGTTGCTGTTGCAAGGCAATATTTCTGTAGTTCGTGGAATTGGTTTCACTTTGGATGCATATCTGTAGTTGTAGCCATATGTAAAATATTCCTCCAAATCATAACCGCCATCGTAGTTGCACGTGTTTGAAGTTGTATCTATGTCTTCGAAATTCTCGTAGACTTCGTAGTCATTGCATTTGTATGTTTCATACATATTACTATATGTCGTACTTGACATTGCTATATTGAATCTGAGTTAAACTGCTAGTTCGCCCGCTCCTTAAGTACACTGTATGACGTCACAAATTAAAAGTTTTGGAAAGGCAAAATGACGTCATCTGTCTGTATTGTGTGGGAAGAGTAAAAATATGACGTCATGACAGCTTATGAATTTTTTGCCCATGCATTCTTGTTGGCATCAGATTACTGTTTTTTTTTTTTTTTTATTAGTTTTAGGGGTTTGCTTGAGCTTGAGTTAATTGAACTCGTCGATCTCAAAAACGCTATGATATTTATAGATTTGATGACAAAGCAAGAATTGTCATAACAAGCCAATCTAAAGTGTAGACCAATTATGCTTCCAAAAACAGAGTATTAAAAAAATAAACTTTAAAATAAGTTAAAAAATTTATGCTTAATTTTTTTTTCGAAAATAGCAAATTCTTTAAAAGCAACAAATTTTATAATTTACGAAATATGAACGAAAATGAGGGATAAAAGTTTTCAGATTAAAATTTTCCGAATACTTACCCTTTTTTAAATTAAATTTGAATGATTAATCATTATTTTTTATTTCAACTATGTATATCAACTGATACTATTTCTGAAAAAAATGTTTTGATTTTTTGTTTAGGTCCATTTATCAACAATTTAAACCCATGGATGAAAAACAAGCTTGAAACAAGCATAAAATGAAACTAGCTTGTTTAAAACTTAAAAGACTTGTCTTTTAGATACATATTCTTTAGACGACAGAGGGGGTGTGTCCCCTAGGGAACACAAAACCAAAGGATCTCTACGATTTCAGAATCTTAACAGCGATTTCTGTTAGTTTGGTGTTGGAAACTTCCAGTAGAATCCTCCTATTAGATTTAATTACTTATAGCAGGGATACATTATGCATACAATTGAGCAAGGTATTATTTCAGCTATATATAATGAAATATACTTTGGCCCAATAAACATCATCTCCAAATATGCGTTTACAAATGTGAACAGTGGATAACCTTTGAAAAACACAAAAGATGTATTGCTTCGTCTTGGGCATGGCAATGACTTTTATTAGATGCATGGCAGCACTATTTGACAATTTCGCAGTATTTATGCGGTGCACATACTCGTTTTTGGTGGTCGTCCAACTAAGGGTGACAAAATATCCCATTATTGGCCATTTCCCCTACCTTCTATTAAGTCAATTAAATAAATAAAACAATTTTTAACTGAAAGTAAGGAGCGACATTAAAACTTAAAACGAAAAGAAATTATTCCGTATATGAAAAGGGCTGTCCGCTCCTCAACGCCCCACTCTTTACGCTAAAGTTTGACTCTTTCTCACAACTCCAATTTTTAGAACAATAAAAACTTTATCGTAAAGAGTGAGACGTTGAAAATTATAGGTTTTGAATTTGGCTCACCGCATATGAATTATTAAAACGAAATTTGCAAATTAATTTTACTTTTTTAAACTAATAATAATCTTAGAATAACCTAAGTTTGATTTTGTTCCAGTTGTTTAAAGAATGACTCCTGAATCAAAAAGGCTGTTCAAATAAAAAATAACCTGTTTTAAAAGTTAAAAAAGAATTTTTAGCGTAAGAGCGAGCTATTGAGGAGAGACAACCCCCCTCATATACATAATATTTTAAGTTCGTTTTAAGTTTTAGTGTTGCTTCTAACTTTCATTTGAAAAAACTTGTTTTTTATTTAATTGCTGATCCTTTTTTAAGCAATTTTGCGAAATACAGCTTCCCCTCCATGGAAAATTCCCTTCCCCATGAGAAATTTTGCCATGGAAAGATTCTCCCACATAACTTAAATTAGCGATATTTGTGGAACTAATTTTTTAATTACTTCTGGAAAGCAGTCCAGAAAGCAATTTTGTAATTTTATAAGTAACAGAAGAGCCAAAGAGGTCAAAACTATTTTTTATGAGCATGAAAGTCACAAGTTGAGCAAATCTCGAATGACTGAAAAGAATGAAAGAACTTTCAGTTGAAAAAAACTTGCTTTTTTATTTAACAACAAACATAAGCGGAAGACATACAATATCTTTGGTTTATTATCACACACAAATTATAGTTATCAAGCTGTTTAACATAAAATTAAATGCTAAGATTGGCCAGAAAATAACACAAACAAATGTTTGCTTATATCGGCCATTATATAAAAAATTCAAACTTTAGCGTAAAGAGCGAGGTATTGACCAGGGGCGAAGCTCCTCATATACGTAATATGAGGGGGTTCACCCCCTCTTCAATGCCTCGCTCTTTACGCTAAAATTCAAATTTTGTTCCAATTATTGAAGAATGACCCCTGAATCACAAAGGCCGTTTAAGTAGAATAAATAGCTCTTTTGAAATTACTAAAAATACTTTAGCATAAAGAGCGAGATATTGACGAGGGGACGAATCCCCTCATATACGTAATAATTTCTGTTCGTTTTAAGTTACAATGTCACTCCTTACTTAAAGTTGAAAAAAACTTTTTTTGAATTAAATTTCTGATTGTTTTTTTTTAAATAATGCTGGGAAATCCAGCGCCCCTTCACGGATATTCTCTTAAGCATGAAAAGACCCTCCCATGTAATCAAATCTCCCGACCCCCCCCCCCCCACCAGAAAAAAAAACTCCCTAAAAAAATCTGTATACTTACCAATAGCCAATACTAAATGTAAACAATGTGCAAAGTTCATAACTTGCAGCCTTTCCCCCAGCGACTGTGGGGGATTAAGTTGTCCTCAAATACATAGTTATCATATACTTTGACTATACTGAGGAAAATGGCTATCTCAGAATTTTGATCCTCTGACTTTGGGAAAACATGAGCGTGGGGGGGGCTAGTTGCCCTTCAATTTTTTTCTCACTTAAAAAGGGCACTAGAACTTTTAATTTCCATTCGAATGGGCCCTCTTGCAAAAGCTTGAAACCTCTACAGTAGGGTTCTGATACAATGAATCTGATGGTGTGATTTTCATTAAGGTTCTATGACTTTTAGGGGGTGTTTCCCCTTTTTTTCGGAAATAAAGCAAATTTCTCAGGCTCGTTATTTTGATGGGTAAGACTAAACTTGATGAAACTTATATATTTAAAATTAGCATAAAAATCCGATTCTTTTGATGAATATATTGGTACCAAAATTCCGTTTTTTAGAGTTTCGGTTACTATTGAGCAGCGTCTTCGTAACTTACAGTTCGTTGCCATGAACTGTTTGACTTGTTTGGTATGTCATACAAGGATAAGACCTTGGTTAAAATTATTCTATCAGCTGAATCAAACGCTTCCTCATAATCTAAAACCGAAGACTAAAGGTGTTTGATGACTTAGACACTTCTTAATTATTAACCTAAGAGTGAAAATTTGGTCGACACATCCTCTACCCTTCCTAAAACCGCACTGTTCTTCTCTTATAACCTTGTCTACCCCATCTTTAATTGTAAAAAGTATGATCATACTAAGTCATTTGCTACCTAAAGAAACCAGTCTAATGCCTCTATAATTACCACACTCACTCTTCTCACCTTTCTTTTGGTGATACCTTTTGATTAGGGTTTCCCAAAAATCTCCAGGTATTTCCTTTTTTACAAAAACCATATTCATAATATTCAATAATCTTTTCTAACCTCATAACCACCATATTTAAGAAACTAATTTACCACTCTATCAACACCTGGGGCCTTATTATATTTTAATCCTTTTAGTACTGTCACTAATTCTTCCTCACAAAATTAATCTTTCTTCACATCCAAGGTGTCACAAACTTGGTCATTTTCGTCAATATCTCTTCCTGCAACTTTGTCCTGGTTTAGCACATTCCCAAAATGTTCTGCCCATATCTTTCCTTATCAATAATTGTGGCCCCGTAACCATCTTTAACTGGGAAAAGTCTAGATTGATTACTAATTTCTTAGAACACACTGCTTTTCCATTTACGAAAAATTAAGCAAGAAAAAACAGGTTTTAATTTCAACAAAGTAGTGAACAAAAAATAAAAACAAAACAGCACTTTCATTAAAACATATTCCGAATATTTCGGCCCCATCTCCGGGAGACTTTCTCAACGGAAAAAAAAACGAAAAAAACAAAACCAAAATTATTCAAAAAAATAAGAACAACTCAAATTATAAACAAACATCCAGCAGTGATGTTACAATATAAGAATGAAACCAAAGCGAAACCTTGGATCACTCTCGTGTCAACATTCAGTTTATATATTGGAATCTATTAAAAGTCATGACTATATTTATTTGAACAAACAAAAAAGGTCACCAAACCCCGGGTCCATCACCACTAATTAAATCTCACAGGTTAAACACCAAATTCAAAAATTATAAATTAAATTGAGTTTTTGTTTTCTAGTTTAGCTGTAGTTCGTTGACATTTCCCAGCTTTGACCCCATTCTGACTTTCGTTTGCTAAGTTATTACTGTTTCCAGGACATTTGTGTAAAAAACTACTGGTTGAAGATTTTACCTGTTCCTTAATTAAATTATTATAAATTGAGTTTATAATACTAATACCCCCATAGATAATCTTTTTTATTTCAGTAATTTTTCTGAACCTTTGCAAAAATCCTTCAGACGTATCTACAATTTTTGTCTGATCAAATAAAATACTGTGATGAGGAAAATTAAATACGTCTTCTGCTACAGCTGATTCAAATGTTTCAGATTTTTGATCATGTTTTAGCAAGCAGTCTATGGCATTTTTGTGTTGTTGTAACCTATTTTCTAAATTCTGCTGTGTTCTTCCTACATACAATTTACCACAAGAGCATGGAATTTTGTATACTCCCTTCTGTATGTTTCTCGGAGCCTTGTTTTTTTTCATTATCAAACAGTTTGTGGTAACGAACTGTAGTAAGGAGCAAGCCTACTGTATTTTTATTAATTTCAAGATCTATTTATTCTAATTAAATGGCCTTTGCAATTCAGGGGTCATTCCATCCCATCCATGTTAATGGGACTACCCCATTAACATGGATAATTCTTTTCATTAAAATTATTTATTTAATGTTATTGTCGTTTAATTGTTTTTTGGGTGGCTTACTGTTGTTTTTTTTTTAATGTTATTGTTGATTATATATATATATATATATATATATATATATATATATATATATATATATATATATATATATATATATATATATATATATATATATATATATATATATATATACATATATATATATATATATATATATATATATATATATATATATATATATATACATATATATATATATATATACATATATATATATATATATATATATATTATATATATATATATATATATATATATATATATATATATATATATATATATATATATATATATATATATATATATATATATTTCAACTTGTTTAAGTTGTGATGAAAAAATAAAAACCAGAGCTAATTAGAGTAAAGCCAAGACAGATTCTCTATGCGAGGCAAAGCTGACCCAAGTTTTTTGGAGTTGCACATAAATGATTATTTTACCTTATTTATGATAGCCTATCATCATACTGCAGAATTAAGGTAGATATGCATACAGTAATACAGTAAGGGTAAATTAGATAATCAGTTCTGAAAGCCATTTGAAGGCAATACAAGGCCCAAACAAGATTCAAAAATTCATGAATGACAATACCATTTGGTGGTCAAACTTTGGCAGATCAAAATTTTCACTGCTTACTCATGCTTAGAAGTCAGGTGAGAGTTTGGCCCAACAATTTGTCTAAAAGCTAAAAAGATTATGCCATGGCAAGACTATTGTAGACTTTTGTTCAGGGAGAAGAGCACTTTGAAAAACACACCAAAAACTTGTCTATAGGATTTTTTCTGAGCTGCAGAGAAAAATGTCCAGGGGGGGGGGTCAAACCCAATAATTTTGCACTGGCATTTACTTATTGCTTCATTTAGGCTGACTTAATGGATTTGTTTTACAATACAATGCTGTAAAAGAGGGCATCAGCTGTTACAAAAAAAAAGAATGGTGGATGATTGTGTAGATAGGGGGGGGGATGCCTCACAGGGTATACCTGTAAAAAGATGCATATAATAAAGTGGCGTCAAAAGATTTTAGCGTGAAGTTAAGACTATGACAAAATATAGGCATTTGGCCCAAATTACTCTGAGGATTGGCTGTTCAACTCCATGCATCAGAACTATGGTAATAGAGTCATTTTGAAGAATTATGGCCATTTTGGTTGGAAATGAGTTATGTATGTGTCATGAGTAAACTAAGTACAATCCTATGATGCAGTCAGAATTGTATTATCTTGTACCTTTACTAAGAAAAAAGAGACATAAGTCTCTAAGCGGTGTATGTATCTTTTTTTTATCAGGTTTTATTAATAGCTTAATCCTTCAGAATGACCACAGCTGAAAAATTTCCTATTTTTTGGCTCTCCTGAAAAGTTACAAAAATGGCATATGTCCCTCTTCTAATTATTAGAGCCGACTGGGCAAGAGCAAATTTTTTTTTGGAGAAATAGCAACTAAACAAGATCTTATCGAAATAAACTGATTTACAAGAGAACTGCCTAATAGCATACAGTAAATACAATCTTTTACTTCTCTATGAAAATACTTTAAATTAACTGGAGATTAGAATTCAATTTACAGGCCAATCACTTGCATCGTTTAAATATATTCCTCCAGCTGAAGAGATACCTCTCAGGTAAATTTGGCCCTAAAAACTACAAATTTTTGAGTTTTCAGAACCCCTTCACCAAAGAAATGAAATCCACTGATTTTCTCAACTTTCCTAAAGCTCATCTGATAATGCAAAAGAAGATAACCATCCTTCCATTTTGTGTGGACTATTTCACTTAATGTTTAGAGGTAAATGTGGCATTGTGTGACAAGGAAGAGGAAGGGTGTGAGAAAGCAAAGGGTGGCTGGCCCCCAGCCCCCCATTGCGCTTTCTGGCTGAAGGGCCATGAAACAAGAGATCAACACCGCAAGTAGGAACAATAAAGTCTATTGCTGTACTCTTCACCTTTGCATTTCATTTTCATTTTGATGTCATTGAAGGAAAGAAAAATGATAAAATGGACAAATTATTTTTCAAGAGTATTGCAATAAAGGGAAGAGAAATCAAGGAATTGAAAAATAGGTATGAGATAGTCAAAAATGTAGAATGTAGATTCCAAGATCAGGAAATCTTGACACGGAGTAAGATACATACATAAGATCCCCTTGAGGTTTCTTGCACCAGATATTAATGCAAATATTTTTTTTATTTTTTTTAAACTTAAATTCAAATAAATTTTATATTCCCTATTTTGTTAGTTTAGTTCAGTTTTCAGGCAGGTTAAGGTCTTATTGTCAATCATTTGGATAAAAAGAATGCTAGAGAGAAGTTAAGATTGATGTCTTGTCCTTATTTTGTCCAAAGTTTGGTTATGGTAACAAAGATGAAAAGGAGTTGTAGACCCCAGGAACGTTTGCTTTGAGGGTTTTCTGAAAAGAACTTATACCAACTTAAAAGAATGTATCCAGGATTTTGTTTAAGGGAGAAGAAGTTTAAAAAAGCTGTAAAATGGGTCAAAATTTTTTATATTCATATTTGTCACATTTTGATGAGTTTGGAACACATTTGGCGGTGAGGTTCTAACTCCCCAATCCCCTCCTGCTGGATACAGCCTTGCTAATTTAGTTTTCAAGATTGAAAAAAAAAACATCTAAAAATAGAAGAAACGTCAATGAATTGACAGCACAACACCAATCAGCTTTTAGCATATTGGGATAACCATTTATAAACTCAGAATGACAGATTGTAAAATTTACAAGAAAAGTTTTGATTTTTAATCAGTTGATAAACAAATCCAGAACATGTTTCTAGCATTATTTTCTACATCATACCTTAAATTTTCTATATCACTACATTACACCTATATCACCACACAAATCTTCTTTTGCCTAAATTTTGACAAGATATGAAAAATCTAAGGTTGAACTACCTCCATAATGAAAAAAAAGAATAAATTTGCATATAATGATGTGACACCTCATTTGAAAGATCCTGACATGAAGATTTGAAATATTGAAGTCTTATCCAATAATTTTTGGACCAAATTTGAATTTGCCATGTTTTTCTTTGGTAAGTAATTATATCCAGAGGTAGAAGGGTTTATGGAGCTAGTACATTCTTAGGGAAGACAAACTTCTTCATTTGACATACTTTACTATAACAAATTTTTTTATGAATTTACATTTTTTTTGTCATGGGAAAGAGGAGATGGGATGCAAAAGAGGTCTTGTGTGGCTTTTTATGGTGTGATGTAGAAAATAACACTAGAAACATTTTCAGAAGAAGGACAGCTTTCAAATGATGTGTTGTTGGATAGGTTTCAATAAAAAATAAAAACCTTGTTTGGGCTATCTCTAGACTACCTCCATAACAGTAAAAAATAAAATAAAACTGAATATTGTCATGACACATCTCATTTGAAAGCTTCTGAAATAAAGATTTCAAATATCAAAGTCTTATATGATAGTTTTTGGACCAAATTTGAGTTTGCCATTGTTTTTCTTTGGGGGGTAATTATATTCATAGGTATAAGGGTTTATGGAGCTAGGACATTCCTAGAGAAGGGAGACTTTTCCATTTAAGGTATATCTTGATATAAAAAATATTTTTATAATTTTATTTTTTTTTTTTGTTCCGAAATGGAGGGTTTGAGAAGAAAGGGGAGATGGAAGGCAAAAGAGGATTTGTGGTGGCTCTTTAAGTGTGGTGTACAAAACAACATTGGAAACATATTCAGAAGAAGGGCAGATTTCAAATGATATGCTTTTGGATAACCTTTGACAAAAATAAATGAAGAAAAAAATTGGGCTACCCCTACATCAAGAAGTCATTATATATATATATATATATATATATATATATATATATATATATATATATATATATATATATATATATATATATATATATATATATATATGTGTGTGTGTGTGTGTGTATATAGTCAGGTGACACCTCATTTGAAAGCTCCTGACAAAATAATCTCAATTAACTATGAAAATGTTCATAAAGTCTATAGTTTCTGATATTAATTTTAAGTTCACACTTATATTGTTACTTTTAAGCAAAATGTCAAAAAAAGCACAAAATATATAAAAACTTAGTATTACTTGAAAGCTGTAAGTGTTAGTTGTTTTCTTAAGGAAAATTTTCATTTTAAGAATGACATGATAAGTATTTTTAGATTTTGGACACAAACCTGGAGCTGGGAGACTAGAGATAATTTCATTCTGGTGTAACATGCTCAGGACACCTACCATATGGCTAATATGAGTGTAAAGTTCATCTGTGATGCAAATGAATTTTATATTTAGATACAGGATGCAATTCTGGGTATATTTTTGCACATTAGGGGGGTGGGGGTATATACTCTGTAAATATACAGGTCCAAGAAATGAATAAATTCCTTAGAAAAACAAAGAAAGAAGTGAAGATAAAAACTCTCCCCCGCAAAATGTGTTAACTATTATTATTCTGTATATTATGGAGTAAGAATTGTTTTTCTTTTAACTGTTTTAATTGTTTTTCTTTTCTTTATATATATATATTTATATATATATATATATATATATATATATATATATATATATATGTATATATATATATATATATATATATATATATATATATATATATATATATATATATATATATATATATATATATATATATATATATATATATATATATATATATATATATATATATATATATATATACTGTCAAATTAACCATCTGATGGCATTCCATATGCTCATATGTATCAATGAGGTTTGCATCAATTGACCAACTGGAATGGAGGCTATGTTGGCAAGGCAATAGTAGATTATTCACATTTAGGTGTTCTGTAATAGCTGAGTTTACAATGCCTTTGAGGAGTTTCCCCATTTCTGAGGTAGGCTATTAAAAATGCCCCTTTTTTTAATTTCATTGTAAAAATTGAAATACCAACAAAAATAGGCCCACCTCCAAAATATTGAAAACCTTTTGGTAAAATTCTAGTTTAGTGACTTTTTGCTATCTTGGAAAGGGGTTATGCTATGAAAAAGAAACTTTCAGGGATGGGTCTACAGGCCAAAGTATGTCCTGGGAAGATATTTTGAGGTACCTACCTCTACTCCCTGTCCCTCTAGAGGGTCCTGACCCTTGATGACCTTTAAAAATATGTATGTTATACAAGTGAAACCTTGCAAAATAGATCTTCTGCTTGAATGAAGTAAAACAAAATTGTTTTCAGCTTCACAACTTTGCTTAATCCCAATTTATAAGGTTTTAAAGATATGCTAATACATTTCAACAATAACAAATACATGTGGTTGCATAATTTTGAACCCTGGATATATATGTATTAAACTGTGAGATAAAACTGTTTTTCTTTGTTTTTTGCATTTTCTCTGGTCTTGTGTTACCCTAGGTGTTGATTTAAGGGACCTACCTCAGTGCTGTGATTGATATATTTAGACTTTTGGGCAATTCATTTTAATTTCAATTCTCCAGGGAATTGCACATCTTCCCGTTCTTCATTAAGCGCTATCAGTGTTGAATTTTTCCGCCCAACGTTGCCGCTCATTCTGAAATTATGGCGTCCAATAGCTCAAAACGCCTAAAACCCGCAACACCCGAAAAAGGAGTCGATAAGTGTGCTGTCTCTGGTTGTGTTCTGAGTGAGTCCTCACCAGCCATTCAGTGTGATGAATGTGATAAATGGCTCTGTGCAACATGTCTAGGAATGAGTACAGCCGAATACAACATTTTCTGCAAAATGAATGAAAGACTTGGAAGTATTTGGACATGCCCATTATGTAAAACAGGTTCCAGTAAGCCTGATGTTCCAAATATAGTGAAAAGCACTCTCGAATCCCATTGTAGTGAAATGCGTGACATGTTTGCTGGTTTCAGATCTGATATGCAGATTTCTTTGGACACTGTGAGGGTTCAGGTGGAAACGCTTGAGACGGCTATACAATCAAAGGTTTCCATAGATGATGTGCAGAAACTTGTGGAAAACTCTATAACTACCCGTCTCGAAACAGACGTCCGCAAAATAGTGAGACAACAGCAAGACAGAAACAGAAGACGACTTAATCTGATTGCCTATGGCGTTCCTCTGCAAACCAACGATGTTCAGTTCATCTCAACTTACTTAAAAGATGAATACTCAATTAATGTCGGGGCTATTACTAACTTGAAACGTCTACCTAATGGTAAGAATGCAAATACCATAGACAGACCCAACCCAATCCTTTTTTCTATAAATGATTACAAAATAAAAATGGATATATTGAAGGCCTCAAGAGAGAGGAGGGGGAGTATCTCATTCTTTGCTGATGCATCCAATGAAGACCGCCAGAGAAGGAAAGAACTAATTGAAGAGATAAAGAGGCGTGCAGCAGCCGGTGAAAAAAACCTTGTCATCCGTGATGGCGCCATCGTGTCAAAAAACGTGATCCCCCAGGGGGAGGGAGTCCTTCCCCCCCCCCCTCGCTCGATGGTTCACTAGACTTACCCATATCCCTTGTAAATAGTGTAAATAATGCATCAAACCTAGCCAGAAAGACTTCTATAAGTTCAACCTTTGTTTCCGCGGCTTTGGTTTTGAGCTCTGTCTCTCCATCAAGTGCTGCATCTGATTCGTCTGAGACCAACTACGTCACTGCTAGTTCGGGCGACGAAAATCCATATCAGAGTTCAAAAGCCGAAACTAGCAACAGCCCAGTCGGCCAAAGAAAACGGACGCAACTAAGAATATTATATACAAACATTGATTCTTTAGTGCCAAAACTCTCAGAACTAAAAGTGTTACTTTATGAAAAGGATGTAGATGTTTTCTGTGTTTGTGAGGCGTGTCCTAAGAACTCTTTGACCAAATTGGAAGACGCACATATTCAAATCCCTGGATACTTACTCCTGAGCAACCTAGATAGTGACCTGTGTCGAAGAGGAGTGGCTATCTACACTAGGCTTGGAATTAAGGTAGATAAAATTGATTTTTTTATTTCTCAACCTACTAATACTTGGGTGGAACATGTATTAGTTAGACTTCTAATTGGATTTGAAATTGTGAATATTGGTGTGCTTTACCGTAGCCCATCAGCTCCAAACCAACTAGTATCTCACCAAGCAGTTTCTAACGTAATACAGATCTTATGTAATCTAAATTCATCACTTATGCTTTATGGTGATTTTAATATGCCAGAAGTTCGTTGGTCTGAAGGTATTGGGTACTCACCCCCTAATAACCCCTCCTACACAACCATCCAAACCCTTGCTGACAACTTCCTAACTCAGATAATAATGCAACCCACTAGATTTAGACATTCACAACAACCATCATTACTTGACCTCCTTATTACAAATGACCCTGAGAGGATTACTTCCACTTGTTACCTCCCAGCTATTGGTGCAAGTGACCACATATGTATAATGAATGACATTAATATTAACCATAGTCGTGATGGTAAACTTAAGAGAACTTTTACCAATTATGCTTTAATCCGTGAAGAACTAGCTAATATAAATTGGGATGAGGGATTATCAGATGAGACAGACATTGAATCTAGTTGGAATAGTTTTAAGTCTACTTTACTAGGTGCATGTAGGAAGCATACAAAGGTTTATTGGTCAGATAAACCAAAGACTCTTCCATACCTTCCCAGGAATATTAAGAAAATTATCAGAAAGAAAAATAGAGCATGGAATAAATACCTAAAATGCAAGTGTGACAACCATTACAACAAATTCGCCATGCTCCAAAACAAGCTGAGAAACATGACAAGAAAAGTTATCCAAGACCATGAAGAATCTATTGCAAATGAGTCAAAGAAAAACCCAAAAAAGTTCTGGCGCTATGTTACAGCTAACAACCCTTCCCGTCGACGCACCAACAGGCTAAAAAAATCAGATGGCTCCAGTACTACTGACCCAAAAGAAATCGCTGATTGCATGAATGCCAGCTTTTGCACAAACTTCACCTCTAAGCCACCTGACATTACACTCCCAACCATACCTCCTGTAACAGTACACAACCCAATGTCCCCTGTAATCATTACTCAAGAAGATGTATTTAAAATACTAAGAAGTTTAAACTCCAACAAAGCTGCTGGACCTGATAATCTCCACCCTCGGCTTTTGATAGAATCTGCTGCTCACATTTCCCTCCCCCTTTCCAGAATATTCAACATGTCCCTGGCCAAAAAGTCAGTACCAAATGATTGGAGAACAGCAAATATTATACCAATTTTTAAGAAAGGTGACAAGGATAACCCAGGAAATTATTGACCAATAAGCCTAACCTCAGCCATTTGCAAGATCATGGAAGGTATCATTAACCATGCTCTTATAAATTATTTAGAAGAAAATACACTTATTAGCAATAGACAACATGGATTTCGCAGGGGCAGGTCAATTGACACCAACTTTATTCAGTCATATGATCATGCAACTAAAATTTTGGATATGGGTAAACCGGTAGACATTATCTTACTCGACCAAGCCAAAGCCTTTGACAAAGTTGAACACTCATACCTGTTGCTGAAGCTTAGAGCTTATCAGGTGCATGAGGATGTGATTGATTGGATTGGAGCATTCCTAACTGGCAGATCTCAACGTGTCATGATCTACACTGATAATGGCGATCCAGTTTTCTCCTCCACTTCCCCGGTTATAAGCGGCATCCCACAGGGAACCATCCTTGGGCCAACGTTGTTCAGCATATACATTAACGAATGTACAACTTATCTATGCAACCTTTTAACATTATATGCTGACGACTGTAAGCTCATTGGGCCTGCTGAAACTGAAGAAGAAAGAGCCTGCATTCAGCTGGACCTTGACAGGCTATCCTCTTGGTCATCAACTTGGGCCCTACAATTCAATGCAACAAAATGCAAGGTACTGCACTTAGGGCACAATAACCCCCACCATCCCTACCATATAGGGTGTGATCAGTTGGAAGCAGTTGCCGAGGAAAGAGACTTAGGCGTCATTGTGGACAAAGATTTAAAATTCCACAGCCACACTCAGGCTCAGGTTGCAAAAGCTAATCGAGCTCTCGGACTCATTAAGCGCTCTTTTGTAACCAGAAAGTCATATGTGGTTATAAAACTTTATAAATCCCTTGTCCGTCCCCACCTTGAGTTTGGCTTGACTTTGGCCTTTCCCCAAAATAAAATGGACACAAGAGCCCTTGAAAGTGTCCAAAGGAGAGCAACCAAACTGGTCCGTGGCTTAAATAATGTCCCTTACCAGGATCGCCTAGGATCTCTGAGACTTCCAACCCTCACCTATCAAAGATATAGAGGAGATGTGATCATGGCACACAAAATTTTCAAATCCGGTCACCTGAACCAGATCTTCACCCCCTCTTTGGCTAACAATTCAAGAGGTCACAGTCTTAAGCTTCACCTGCCTGGATGTCGGAGAAGGGAACGACGTGGTTTCTTTTCCATTCGGGTGGTCCCCCTCTGGAATAGCCTATCCGAGTCTACCATCCAAGCTGAGACACCCTACTCCTTCAAGGCTGGAGTCGACAGGGACTGGGAGAGGGCCGAGTGGAGGCTGGACTGGGAAGCTAAGCCAACATAATTACATCACTCACCACCAGCAAGAACTACAGGAGGATCTACCACCTTATCTTGCTGGCAAATGCGATTTAAGGTAATTTAAGGTAATTTCCTAAATTTTGAAGAAAAAAAACATTGATATGGCTCAGAATTCTACTCAAATAACAGGAATTGCATGTTTAGGACTAAAGGCAGAGAAAAAGTAACTGGTAACAGAAAATTAAGGTAAACTGTTCTTTTGTCAAATTTTCAATAGGTTGTATAGGAAAAACTTATTTGTATAGAAAATTTACTAAATACTTATGTAGGCAAAATTTCCCATAGGGGGAAAAAATTCCCTTGGAGATTTTTCTGCAGATGGGAGGTCCAAGTGAAGAATTTGTCCATTGGGAAATCATCACCAGGGGAAATTTTTTAATTTTCTACAAAGGGCTTTTTTAGACATGATTTAGAAAAGGATCAGAATTATAATAAAAACAACTCTCTTTTTACATGGAAGTATGTTAAGGAGAATTTTTCTGGTGGAATTGTGTACAATAAATTTTCTGGTGGAATTGTGTACAATAAATTTTCTGGGGAATTTGCATTAAGAGTTGAATTTTCAGAGGGTAATTTCCTGGGAGGGATTTTCCACCAAAGGAATTTTCTTGGGGGAGGGGTATTTTCCATGGAAGTCAAGGTGGAAGTCCTGGAATTATTTGAAAACAGTCAGAAATTAAATTTAAAAAAGACCTTTTTTAGCTGAAATTAAGGAGCAAAATTAAAGGGTTAGACTTGTTGCTATGTCGGAAAGGGTTTAGGTTAGGAAAATGAAACTTTCAGGGACAGGTCTACAGGCTAAATTATGTCCTGGGAAGGTATTTTAAAGCACCCACCTCCACTCCTTCTCCCTCTAGAGGGCCCTGAAATTTGCCTACATGACAGGTCTATACCTATTGAAATTTTGACAGAACAATGTTTTACCTTAATCTTTAGTTACTAGTTGCTCTTTCTCTGCCTTTAGTTCTGAAAATGTAATTCCTGTTATCTGAGTAGAATTTTGAGCCATATCAATGTTTTTTTTCAAAATTTATAAAACCTTGTAAAACCAAATTGAGCAAAGTTATGAAGCTGAAAACAATTTTGTTATACTTCAATTAAGCAGAAGATCTATTTTGCAAGATTTCACTTTTATAGCACACATATTTTTAAAGGTCAGGGCCCTCTAGAGTGAGAAGGAGTGGAGGTAGTTGCTTCAAAATACCTTCCCAGGACATACTTTATTCTGTAGATTCATCCCTGAAAGTTTCATTTTCCTAACCTAAACCCATTCTGAGATAGCATGAAGTCAATTAACTAGAAATTTACCAAATTAAAGCTTAAAACAAAAAGAAATTATTCTGTATACTCGAAAATCTGTATATTGGAAAATTTACTATGCAAAATTTAGGAAATGTACCTGTCATGTAGGTGGATTTCAGGGCCCTCTAGAGGGAGAACGAGTGGAGTTGGGTACTTTAAAATACCTTCATGGGGTATGCTTTAGCCTGTAGACCAATCCCCAAAGTTTCATTTTCCTAACCTAACCCCTTTATGAGATAGCAAGAAGTCACTAAACCAGAATTTTTACCAAACTTTTTGCTCACCCCCTCTACATTTCTGTACACTCTTATTCTACCATTCCACTGAAATACTCTTGGGGAATTCCCTTCATCTGTAGCACCAGAAGACACATGAGTGATAAACAGTGGCTTCAATTGGGGAGGATGCCCCCTATATGCAGGTTTAAAGATAGATTTTGGTGTTTTCATTGAAAAAGAACACTATTTTATAAATTCACGCTCCTGGGTGCAAAAGGTAAGTAGGCTTAGCCTACATTAAAAGAGAATAAACTCAAGTAGGCTATGCCTTGTTCTAACTAAGAGAGCCTAATTTGACAGTAAGAAAAGTTTACCTTGATCTTGTTTAGAAGACAGCTCAATCTTTACCAAGAATTATATGACTTTGTGCTGGCTAAGTGAGAGTTAGATATTAATCCCTTTGGCTAGCTAATTTTTTTATTTGTAGAACTATGGGTGTGTTCCAGCTGACGGTTTTTCAGTAACTGCAGTAACTGCGCGGTAACTGCCCATTTCTAACTGCGGTAGAGCCAGTGGGAACGGCACAGTAAGCTGACTAGTAGTAGCGTCATTTTCGAATTAAACGCACGTGTTTAAATTTAAGGGACAGTTTAATGCTGATTAGTATAATTTTTTTATTCCTTCTGTTTCAGAGCATTTGGAGAGGTTCTAAGCCAACCATGGGCATTTGGCTGTCACAAATGATTTTGCTCAAATGAGCTGGTGAAAAATAAATAGATCATATACTTTTTTCTCTTTTTTTATTATTTGAAGACTAGAATATCACATAACTAAGCATTCAAATAGCTTGATTGTATCTTAAGCATATACAATCCCTGATGGAGTTTTGTTGATACCTGTCTTAAATTGATTTGTCTAAATAAAATGGGCCTATAGCATTTACAGGATAGTAGTGGGACAACTATAGCAATTTTTTTTTCAATATTCTACTTTTTTAAAAATAATTATTGCTCTCTGGTCAAATTTGTGTTCCTTGCTAAGTGGTAGGCACTCTGGGCTGGAATGCTTTGTCCAAGGGGTACAGGTTTAATTCCTGGCATTGTCAGTTTATTTTGTTTTGGATAGGGGTTGGTGATATGACTAACCTCAGCTAGAATTGGCCTAACTTTAAATGAGTACAGATGGAAATCTAGGGACAGTAAGAAGGAAGGGCATGCAAGAGCATAGGCTGGCTGGTCCCTAGCTTCCTATTGCGCTACCTGGCTAAAGGACCACCAGGTCCTTTACTGGCCTACTGACTTAGCCATAGAAACTTTCTTTCAAACCCATTAAATATGAGTAAAAATGAAGAATACCAGTATGATGGTCCTTCTATTTCCCTGAAATGTGGATTTATGGACAAGAGTGTGGGTCATGAGAGATAGCTTGTGAATATAATTGGGGTGAATGTTCTGCAAGATTAAAAAAATTTATGACTGTTGCTCAGGTTGGCAACTGAACACAGAAGTATAATTTTGTTATTTGTTTTTCTTTGTGACTATCATGCTTATTTAATGTCCAGTATTTTAAAGTTAATCTTCTTTAATTTGTCTTTAATTGCCATCCCCTAGGGCTTAAATACAATAAAACCTACTTATATCCATTGGTTTTCTTTAAATAGATAGTAGCTCTATGTTTCCTAGCTTCAGTAAATTTAAATGTAATTGTGAGACCAGGGATTACAAAGTAGGTGAAAACTTGCAAATTAACCACTGGTATCAATAAAAATTTGTAAGAAATGGATATCAATTTAAAGATTAAAAAAACTGTTAGAAAATAAAGAAGACAAATGAATAAACAAAAGTACCCCTTTGCAACCATTTAATGAATTGTCACAAATATAGGTCACCCTTAAGATTGAAATGAACAAAGCTTCAATTATGAATCCATTTTCCTTTAAACAGACTGAAGGGGCAAACCTCCAAGCTTTGACAAATTCAATCTCACTTTCAGGCATTCTCACCTTTCCTTTTCAAAGGAAACTTTCTTTGGATGTTTCCCATCCAACTAAAAACAACACGGATGGCATCAGGTACAAGTGACCTTCTACTTAGCCTACATACCAAAGGGAAAAGCATGCATCTCTATACTATAATTTACCTCCAACCTGCCTAATGTGCAAATATATAGCCAAATTATGTAGTTCCAATGTATTCTGTCACCTGTTACCTTTTCCCCCATTCTTGCTTTGTTTACAGTTGCTTCAATTAACAGGGAGTTAAAGGTTGAGGGATAGATTGGCAGAATCAATGGGAAACATGTAACTTCTGCTATAAATATTTTTGAAGGTCATCAAAGATCAAGGCCCTCTAGAGCAAGAATGAGTGGAGATGTGTACTTTGAAATACCTTCCCAGGACATACTTTAGCCTGTAGACCCATCCCTGAAAGTTTCATTTTCCTAACCTAACCCATTTCAGTGATAGCAAGAAGTCAATCAACTAGAATTTTACTGGATAAAATTACCATCCTTTGGAATAGACTCTGAATAGTCTACCCTAGCCTACTTCTTCAATAGGATTAAAGAGAGTCTCAGAATAATGATTTGGCAGCCCATAAATCCTCAACTTATCTGTAACACTTCACCTAGGCCTGTTTACAGAGCCTAAATGGAGTCAATGCTTAAAATGCTACCATGTGGCAATTTAATGGAGCCTCAATGTTACCTGGAAGAAGTCAATCCTTAGAATGATTCCAAATGGCAATTTAAGGTAATAATTTTGCCTGGATATGCCAGAAAACATTGAAAACTTTGAATTAAATAATAAGTTTTACATTGATTTAACCTACTTGCTAATAGATAGCCTACTACTCAGGGTGTCCTTTAATGTTGGTCCCAAAATATGGTGATATACTAACCTGGCTCAGATCCCTCTTTCTTTTGCAAAATCACTGTCCCACCTTCTTCCAAGCAAATAACTTCATATTCCATTACTTCATTCTTGTCCATATTTATTTTTTGTTGAATGAGATTTTTATTGAAGAAGGTGAATTATGTACTTACTGCGCTTACCATTCTTTTGAGCACGGTAAGAAAATCACTTACTGCGGTTACTGCCGGCAGTTACTATTCTCGTTCCCAGTGGGTTGGGCAGTAACCATTTTCCCGCTAGGAACGGAAATAGTAACCATTCGGTTACTACAGTAAGTCCCTGGAACACACCCTATCTGTTTACAAATAAACGGTATAGTTTTCGCAAATTTTCGAAGCATCTAACGGTGCTTATTTTATTTTTGGTAGATGCCGTAGTAATCGAACGCTTTTTGATTTGTGC